>NW_028258559.1:0-193598 GCF_982586985.1 Callionymus lyra
TAAAGTGTGCCAACGCTCCTGCAATTTTACTGAATACACTCGCTTATCACTCCTAGGTGAGCCTAAACAATACGTTTATATTATTGTTTATATTGCTGTGTGTAAATGAATGTTGTGTCGAAGCAGCTATTTAAGTTTTTGTGTGAAACTTGAAGCATTGTTTTATAACTTTATTCAAGTGTATATTTTCGATAGTATTTTATATTGTACTGTTTCACTTTGTTTTGAAAGTAAGTTGCACTTTATATTTTGTTATCGCGTGGTGTTCAGATGCTTCAGCGGCTCAGAGTTCACCGCATCTGTTATTTAACACGCCGATTAAACGTTCGTGCTGTTGTATGGTTAACAAGCGTTGAATGTGTTGAAGGTGCCGTAGCTAAGAATCTTGAATATTAATAAAATAAATCGCCTACCATGACCCACCAATATAGCAAACTTTTTATTGGAATATAAATATATTTTCGTCCTTCAAAATAACAAACAAAATACGTGCGTGAGTTACATTATAATTAAAAAAGCTAAGTTTTAGCGAACTAGCTCTCGTGTTAACGCACCACAGAAAGTTACATTACACGCAATGAAACATTATTTCTGAGTCTTAAAGCAATAATGATATCTTACCTCAATAGACGAGTGACGCGCACCTGATTCCGTCAAGTTATGCACAAACGTGAGGATAAAATGCGATCGATCTTTGTCAACAAGTGTGACGTCATCATCCGGAAGTTGCGTATGCGGCAATTTGAAAACTTTTTAGCTGACGCTAAATTTAAACTAAACTTAACTCGGTCTTTATACAAGCACGCATCTACTATTGTATTCATGGCGCTTTTAAACAAACAAGCACAATATCTCATTGTATTCCTGTGGTGTGACGTCACCGCTGCAGGATCAGTTGATTAGCATGTGTGACGTCACCCCTGCAGACTCGCGATTAATGTTGACAAACGTCACGTAGACGCTCATAATCGCAGCTAAATAAAAAGAAAACATATGTCCATAAACGCAATCTCAATGAAAGCTTCTATTTTCATAGAAAAGCGCACCGGATTATAAAGAGGATCAAGCGAAATAGCACAGACTTTATTTTACTCATTCATAAAACAATGTCAACATTATGGAGTTGAAACACCTAAAAATATACAATATAGTCACTTTTACAGGACCTTTTAAGCATGTTTTAATCCGCGAGAGCTTCTTGACTTCCGCGATGCGTAAACAATCCAAGCTCCAAAAAATTAAAATTAAGCATTTTTACCGATTTATATTCACTCTGTACCTCCTTAAAGTGGTTTGAGGTCGTTAAGCACAATCAGGATTAGAATCACACTGTTGACATTAAACATTTCAAATGAGCTTCATAGTTGTAGAATTACGGTAGCCAAATGAAACAGCGACACGTCACGTTACCAAGGCAACGAAGAGATGGGCGACGCGTCAAATGTAACCCGGGTCGTTTGAATCCGACGTCGGGGGGTGCTCTGTATAATACTGGGTGACCCGTGCGTGTCAATGCGTGCGCGCGTGTCAATGTGCGTCAATACGTGTGTGTCAATGTGCGTCAATGTGCGTCAATACGTGTGTGTGTGTCAATGTGCGTCAATGCGTGCGGGTGTGTCAATGCGTATAGACGTGTGTTTATATGTGTGTACATATATGTGTGTATGTGTATAGACGTGTGTGTGTATATATGTGTGTGTATGTGTATAGACGTGTGTGTGTATATATATGTGTGTATGTGTATAGACGTGTGTGTGTGTATATATGTGTGTGTATAGACGTGTGTGTATATATATGTGTGTATGTGTATAGACGTGTGTGTATATGTGTGTATGTGTATAGACGTGTGTGTGTGTGTGTGTGTGTGTATATATATATACGTGTGTGTGTTTATATATGTGTGTATGTGTATAGACGTGTGTGTGTATATATATGTGTGTATATGTGTGTATGTGTATAGACGTGTGTGTGTGTATATGTGTGTATGTGTATAGACGTGTGTGTATATATATGTGTGTATATGTGTGTATGTGTATAGACGTGTGTGTATATATATGTGTGTATGTGTATAGACGTGTGTGTGTATATGTATATGTGTGTATGTGTATAGACGTGTGTGTGTGTGTGTGTGTGTGTATATACTGTATATATATTGTAACGATCCTGTTTGTTCTGTTCATTAATGTTGCGGGCACTTTAAGAAGGTGAGTCTGTGCGCATGCGCAGTTGTTGTTAGAGAGATTTCGCGTTCAACTAGTGGTGTGAAGAACGAGCGGCGTTGGTTGTGGCCGAAACAATAACCTCTCTGTGAGTACAGCGAACAAAGAAACAATATCTGTGCAAGACAACCGTCTGGTCATGTGTGGAGGACCAAACGTTACATTGGTGTCAGAAGCGACTTTTTCGGACCTGCTCCTGAGGCGAAGCTAACGGTTATTAGCAACGAACTTTGCTAACGAACGTCCCCGGTATGTACGGGAAAGTGAAGAGCGAAAGTGAGGAGATGGACGTTGGTGCGAGACGACGGGACCATGCTCAACAGTTAAGAGACGCTGTGTTACAACTCTCAGAAGAAGAATGTGCGTCAATGCGTGCGCCAATGTGCAGCAACTGGGCTTCATCAAGTATCAAACAGATCACACATCACACCTACCATGATTTTGTTCAATGAGATGAAAACTTATTTGATGTTCAATCCAGTGTTCAGGTTGACTTCAGTGCTTATGTTTTAGTAGAAGTGAAGCTGTGGTGCTTTAGTTTAATACATGGACACAGCACTAAACTTTGTTGTTGGTTGTTAGTTGTTTTTTTAGATTTTGGGATCAACCGTCACTTTTTAGTAATGGGAGAATTATTTCTCTGCACTGTGCGAGTCGTCCCAGAGCCATTGTTCAGCCTGAAGCCAATACGTTTTTAGGTTGAAAAGTTTGCCCCCCTGAAAAAATGTAATGCCCCCCCTTAAATGTTTTTCTGCAGCCGGGTCTGTCAGTGTTATACTAGATCCACTCAGTATAAACTGTTGTCAACATTGAAGTCAAATCATCTCCAGAAATGATACTTTGTGATGAAGTCTTAATGTTAAAAGAGACAAATGTAATAATATCTTTAATGAATCAATTCATGTACATTTATATCAAACCTGCTATTCCCTGCATGATGGGATCAGAAACACTAGAATTCTACTTTCTCGGGACGTTTTAGATTTACAACGACGACATCATTAAAAGTGTGAACTGCAGTCACACTGCAAGTTTATGTCCATAATCCTTAGATATTCTCTCCAAATGAGAACAATTTAACAGAAGAGTTTAACATTACCTTGGCTGTAGTCATGCTCTGTAGACAGAAGCTTCACCTGCACAGGTGATCTCATTAGCTCGTCCTGTCTCTCCACCTGCACGCAAAGCAACTTGTACTCTCTGCTGCCCTCTAGTGTTGCTAAAACGATTTATTATGTCCAATAAACAAACCTACAGAAAGACTTAACAGTGTGGGTCTTTCTTTTTATTTCAAGGGTCCCCATTTTATCTCAAACATCAATATAGCTAATATTTAACACTAATTGGTAAATATCAAACATGTATGCTTCATTACAGTTGAAACAATTGTTCTCTGGTAACAAATATTTATCATTAAACATGTGTGTTCATGTATGATCCATGGCACTCATCATGATGGACAAATATGATGGAAAAACATTCTATTAGTGTCAGTACAGTACACGAGGTTGGAAATCAACCACGCATTTGCGCATGCGTTGTCCACCTACAAGGAGGTTTATAACGGTCAGACGCGGAAGAATCTACGAAACTATCACTGATAGATTCTCAAAAATCATCTGATATTAAATGATCTTTTCTCTCAAGGATAAGGATGTTGAAGGAGTGACGTCACAGTGTCCACTGTTGAAGGATAAGGATGTTGAGTGTCCAGCTGGAAGGAGCACAGGTACATGTTGTGGTTTATTAAAGTCTCTTTTCATTTTATTGACATCGGTAAATGTAACGCTAAGTTTAAGTGAAGGTATCAAGACCTGTCGCCCTTCCCAGCTATCTTCTAAATAATCCACGGAGGAAAAATTCAGAAAAAAAAGTCTTATATAGATCCAGAGCGGTCCGTAATAGGAACAAAAAAACAAAACAGGCACTCGGGGCGAAGGCAGGGCACTTCTGGAGATCGGGGTCCCAACAGCAACTAAAACAAAAAGACAAAAGGACTCACTTGAGTAAATAAAAGTGCTGACAACGTCAGGAGTATCCAAAGGATTATCCAGTTGTGATTCAAAGGCGAGGAGCGAGATCGAAAGGACAGCCAACCTGGTCTGGAAACGCAATACTCTGGCGAGTTCTTCCGGGTAGAGACGCTCCTTATCAATGGGAAGAACCCGCCACTCCATCATCCCCAGCCGCGCACCTGCCAGCGTCTGTCACTCAAAACACAGGACACATGAAAACGGAAAACCACCTTCAAAATAAAACAAAAGAACATAAGCATGACACTTGTATGTTGATTCTATCAAATGTATTCTGCCTATTTTAAATGTTGACCTTTTTTCTTATAAGAGTAACTGTCAGGAGTCTTGATGTAAAACGTCACTCAAATGTGTCATTTATTTATTTCTCTCACAGGATTCAGAGTCAATGTTCATTGCACAGAATTTCCATCTCCGTCCTGCACTGTCTGTGATGATGGAACTTACATGGACAAATTGAACCGAGAGAAACATGGTTTCAAGTGTCTCGTCTGTACTGAAGGTAAAGTTTGTTCTTCACTAGAATGATGAGTTGGTCAGTATGTAGATGTGATGTAGAATTTGTTATTGACTAACAGGACTGAGAGAGATCAGATCCTGTACCTTCACAGCAAACACCAAGTGTGAACCTCTGGAGGGTTTTTTCTGTGTGGACGGCTCAGTGGACACATGTGTGGCAGCACAGCAACACTCCACATGTGAACCAGGACAGTTCATCATCAGAGCAGGCGAGTTTCACATCCAACATGTGAAATGCAAGAGTGCAGAAACTATAAGACACACACAATGTTCTTCACAGGAACGTCCTCCACAGACACTGAGTGTGGAACCTGCAGTGAAGGAACATTTTCAAATGGAACGTTCACGTCATGTCAGGATCACAAACAGTGAGTGAAGCTTCACAAATGTTTGCTCCAGATGTTTTCTTCTAAACTGTCTCCACTTGTCTTTGTAGATGTTCAACATATCTACGAGAAGGAACTATTTCTTCTGACTCTGTATGTCGAGAAGGTTTGACACCAGGAGAAGTGGCTGGAATTATTGTTGCTGTGATCGTTCTACTGATCACATGTTCTGTAGTTTATTGGTATAAAAAAAGAAAAAGAGGTAAAAAACAAATGCATTCATAAAAATCACATTATTATATTGATTTGTGTTTATCTGGAGTCATTTCCTTGAATTATTTTTCTCCTTAACCAGATGGAAAAGAGTTCAAGAGAAGAAGGAAGGTATGTAAGAATGTTTTTTAGTCATTTATCAAAGTGATTTAATGTTTAAATGTAATGTTGATTAATTTTGCAAATGTCATCACTTGTACAATTAAAATGAATGTCAATTTTGGTTTAATATCTTCAGCACTGCAGTATTTGTGCATCAGAGAAACGATCATTATTTCTTATTAGGAGGTGGCAGTGGGAATGAATGAATGTATGGATTCAACGGAGCATCCGTGAGAATTTCAATTAGTTTGAGCTTTTTTTTTAATCTAAACTGACTTATTTTTTTCTTGTCTTAGATCAATTTATTCATCTGAGAATAAGTCCGATGAAGTGGAACATGTTCCACTGATGGTAGAACCCGGGGAAGACCCAGAACACACTGAAGAAGCATGTTCCTCCACTGGGCTGGAAACACAGGGGGGTCCTCCAGAAAGAGCTGGACGATGTAACTGGGGAGAAGAAAGTATGGACCTCTCTGCTGAAGCTGCTGCCCCCGTGACAAGAATCCAGATAAACAGACCAGAGATAGCAGACGTTGAATATGAACTAATTGGACACGAGGATATTAAAGTAGATTGTTCAGTCATTCAATAGAATGTTTGAGTTTTATACAACATGAAAAATGTGTTCATAAATGATGTGTTCAGTGAACATAACATATTTCTGGCTGTTTTCATTTGCCTGTGTGTGTAGCTTAGTCTGTGATATAGAAAACAGTTTCTGTCAAAGCTTTCATTAATCTCATAAATGGCTGATCAGTTAAACATCAGCCAGGTTTGAGGATGTACTTCACTCCACAGCCGTCAGTGTTGCTTGTTCTTTCACTGCCCTTTTTGTGAGGTCACCAAATTCAGACCAGCACAGATGGACAAAACCCAACAGCACATACAAAGCCACTTGAGAAAGGCAATCATCATGGAGGTGTGTACAGTATATGTTTAGTTAGTTCCTCGTATATTGCATCATAAAAGTCTAACCGTTTACATTTTTATGTTTGACAGACTATCCGATACACAGATGTGGGCTGCAGACCAGAACCTCACGTCCATTGTCATGTGCGTGTCAATGTGTGTCAATGCGCGCGTGTGTCAATGTGCGTCAATGCTTGCGCGCGTGTCAATGTGCGTCAATGCTTGCGTGCGTGTCAATGCGTGTGCGTGTGTCAATATGCTTGCGCGCGTGTCAATGTGCGTCAATGCTTGCGCGCGTGTCAATGTGCGTCAATGCGCGCGTGCGTGTCAATGTGCGTCAATGCGCCCGTGCGTGTCAATGCGTGTGCGTGCGTCAATATGCGCGCGAGTGTCAATGTGCGTCAATGCTTGCGCGCGTGTCAATGTGAGTCAATGCTTGCGCGTGTGTCAATGTGCGTCAATGCTTGCGCGTGTCAACACACAACACACGCACGCACACATTAAACAAATGCGCACACCCACATTAAACAAACGCGCACGCACACATAAAACACACGCATGCATACACAGACATGCACTGACAAACGCACACACACACGGTGACATGCAAACATAAAACACACGCACGCACGCACACATAAAACAAACGCGGATTTTATAGGTTTGTTTGTGATCTGTAGTTATGCGTTTGTGTGCATGTCATTGGTGTGTGTGCGCATGTGTCAGTGTGTGTCTGCGTGTGCGTGCGTGTGTGTGTTTTATGTGTGCATGTCACCGTGTGTGTGAGTGTGTCAGTGCATGTCTGTGTGTGCATGCGTGTGTTTTGTGTGCGTCCGCGTTTGTTTTATGAGTGCGTGCGTGCGTGTGTTTTATGTGTGCATGTCACATGAAACAAATGCGCGCACGCACACATAAAACAAATGCGCGCATGCACACATAAAACAAATGCGCGCATGCACACATAAAGCAAATGCGCGCATGCACACAAAACAAATGCGCGCACGTCACATAAAACAAATGCGCGCACGCACACATAAAACAAATGCGCGCACGCACATATTAAAGAAATGCGCACGCGCACACAAAACAAATGCGCAAGAGCACACAAAACAAATGCGCGCGCACAGATAAAACAAATGCACACGCACACGCACACAACACACGCACGCACACATTAAACAAATGCGCACACCCACATAAAACAAACGCGCACGCACACATAAAACACACGCATGCATACACAGACATGCACTGACAAACGCACACACACACGGTGACATGCAAACATAAAACACACGCACGCACGCACACATAAAACAAACGCGGGTTTTATAGGTTTGTTTGTGATGTGTAGTTATGCGTTTGTGTGCATGTCATTGGTGTGTGTGCGCATGTGTCAGTGTGTGTCTGCGTGTGCGTGCGTGTGTGTGTTTTATGTGTGCATGTCACTGTGTGTGTGCGTGTGTCAGTGCATGTCTGTGTGTGCATGCGTGTGTTTTGTGTGCGTCCGCGTTTGTTTTATGTGTGCGTGCGTGCGTGTGTTTTATGTGTGCATGTCACATGAAACAAATGCGCGCACGCAAACATAAAACAAATGCGCGCATGCACACATAAAACAAATGCGCGCATGCACACATAAAACAAATGCGCGCATGCACACATAAAGCAAATGCGCGCATGCACACATAAAACAAATGCGCGCACGTCACATAAAACAAATGCGCGCACGCACACATAAAACAAATGCGCGCACGCACATATTAAAGAAATGCGCACGCGCACACAAAACAAATGCGCAAGAGCACACAAAACAAATGCGCGCGCACAGATAAAACAAATGCACACGCACACAACACACACACGCACACATTAAACAAATGCGCACACCCACATTAAACAAACGCGCACGCACACATAAAACACACGCATGCATACACAGACATGCACTGACAAACGCACACACACACGGTGACATGCAAACATAAAACACACGCACGCACGCACGCACACATAAAAAAAACGCGGATTTTATAGGTTTGTTTGTGATCTGTAGTTATGCGTTTGTGTGCATGTCATTGGTGTGTGTGCGCATGTGTCAGTGTGTGTCTGCGTGTGCGTGCGTGTGTGTGTTTTATGTGTGCATGTCACCGTGTGTGTGCGTGTGTCAGTGCATGTCTGTGTGTGCATGCGTGTGTGTGTTTTATGTGTGCATGTCACCGTGTGTGTGCGTGTGTCAGTGCATGTCTGTGTGTGCATGCGTGTGTTTTGTGTGCGTCCGCGTTTGTTTTATGTGTGCGTGCGTGCGTGTGTTTTATGTGTGCATGTCACATGAAACAAATGCGCGCACGCACACATAAAACAAATGCGCGCATGCACACATAAAACAAATGCGCGCATGCACACATAAAACAAATGCGCGCGCGCGCACACAAAACACACGGATGCACACACAGACATGCACTGACACACGCACACACACACGGTGACATGCACACATAAAACAAACGCGGACGCACACAAAACAATGTGCGTCAATGCTTGCGCGTGTCAACACACAACACACGCACGCACACATTAAACAAATGCGCACACCCACATTAAACAAACGCGCACGCACACATAAAACACACGCATGGATACACAGACATGCACTGACAAACGCACACACACACGGTGACATGCAAACATAAAACACACGCACGCACGCACACATAATGCGTGTGTTTTGTGTGCGTCCGCGTTTGTTTTATGTGTGCGTGCGTGCGTGTGTTTTATGTGTGCATGTCACATGAAACAAATGCGCGCACGCACACATAAAACAAATGCGCGCATGCACACATAAAACAAATGCGCGCATGCACACATAAAGCAAATGCGCGCATGCACACATAACACAAATGCGCGCATGCACACATAACACAAATGCGCGCACGTCACATAAAACAAATGCGCGCACGCACACATAAAACAAATGCGCGCACGCACATATTAAAGAAATGCGCACGCGCACACAAAACAAATGCGCAAGAGCACACAAAACAAATGCGCGCGCACAGATAAAACAAATGCACACGCACACAACACACGCACGCACACATTAAACAAATGCGCACACCCACATAAAACAAACGCGCACGCACACATAAAACACACGCATGCATACACAGACATGCACTGACAAACGCACACACACACGGTGACATGCAAACATAAAACACACGCACGCACGCACACATAAAACAAACGCGGGTTTTATAGGTTTGTTTGTGATGTGTAGTTATGCGTTTGTGTGCATGTCATTGGTGTGTGTGCGCATGTGTCAGTGTGTGTCTGCGTGTGCGTGCGTGTGTGTGTTTTATGTGTGCATGTCACCGTGTGTGTGCGTGTGTCAGTGCATGTCTGTGTGTGCATGCGTGTGTGTGTTTTATGTGTGCATGTCACCGTGTGTGTGCGTGTGTCAGTGCATGTCTGTGTGTAATGCGTGTGTTTTGTGTGCGTCCGCGTTTGTTTTATGTGTGCGTGCGTGCGTGTGTTTTATGTGTGCATGTCACATGAAACAAATGCGCGCACGCACACATAAAACAAATGCGCGCATGCACACATAAAACAAATGCGCGCGCGCGCACACAAAACACACGGATGCACACACAGACATGCACTGACACACGCACACACACACGGTGACATGCACACATAAAACAAACGCGGACGCACACAAAACAAACGCGCACGCACACATAAAACACACGCATGCATACATAGACATGCACTGACAAACGCACACACACACGGTGACATGCAAACATAAAACACACGCACGCACGAACACATAAAACAAACGCGGATTTTTTTTAGAATAGAATAGAATAGAAAAGCTTTATTCATCCCCAGAGGGGAAACACACTTTCACAACAGCGCAGATTAAAAAAAATATATATAGGTTTGTTTGTGACGTGTAGTTATGCGTTTGTGTGCATGTCACTGGTGTGTGTGCGCATGTGTCAGTGTGTGTCTGCGTGTGCGTGCGTGTGTGTGTTTTATGTGTGCATGTCACCGTGTGTGTGTGCGTGTGTCAGTGCATGTCTGTGTGTGCATGCGTGTGTTTAATGTGTGCGTGCGCGTTTGTTTTGTGTGCGTCCGCGTTTGTTTTATGTGTGCGTGCGTGCGTGTGTTTATGTGTGCATGTCACCGTGTGTGTGGGCGTGTGTCAGTGCATGTCTGTGTGTGCATGCGTGTGTTTTAGGTGTGCGTGCGCGTTTCTTTGATGTGTGCGTCCGCGTTTGTTTTATGTGTGCGTGCGTGCGTGTGTTTTATGTGTGCATGTCACCGTGTGTGTGTGCGTTTGTCAGTGCATGTCCGTGTACGCATGCGTGTGTTTTATGTGTGCGTGCGCGTTTGTTTTATGTGGGTGTGCGCATTTGTTTAATGTGTGCGTTCGTGCACAGTAAATTTCCAAGTGTCAAAAAGGAAGTGTTAATGTATTTTAACTATTTCATAGACTGGTTTAACTCTTCCAGATGTAACACAACAACAACAGGTGTAAAACGTGGCTCCTCCCCCTGCAGTGCTGTTGTCAATATCCAGAGTTAAAACCCAGGTGTTATTTATTCAGTGTAAAAAGTGAATGAACACTGTCAAGGGTCAATTTAACAATATTCAGTGTTAATATCTTAATATGCTCCGCCCATTTCAAATGATCCAGAAGTTTCTAGAGTAATTGGACCTCATGGACCACCGCCATGTTTCCATTGGTAAAGACTGTGGTAAGTCTCTCCATCTGCTGACTTATATTTAAATGAATTAAACGATTTATACAATTGTATTCACCGTGACTGTACTACCATTCGCTTTTTAGACTTCTAATGTAGATGAATTGCTATGTGGTTCACCAACATTAAGTTACATTCTATTACTTGTAATGCGGTACAGTTAACCTGCGCAGTGAACACCACGTGTAGACACTTGTAACCAATACCACTATGGATTATTGTGTATATTCGGTTTATGGTGCTCGCTCAAAACAACAGATGTATATGCTGTCTGTACATGCGCGCGCCAGTAAGTACGGTAGTTCATTCCCGCGCCACTCCCCCTCTGTCAGGCTTTAGTTTTTAGTAATGTAACCCAGCCGTTTATTTGTCGTTTTATGTTTCAATTATTTTCACTGGAAGTATATAATTAAACCCAGTTGTTATTTTCGTGTTTTATGTTTTATTACTTTTCAATGCATGTATCGCATCAAGACACTGTCGCTTTAAGACGGCCATTGTTTTTTACCTGCGTTCCACGGATGAGACGCGTGGTGTTCAGATGCTTCAGCGGCTCAGAGACTGAGACACGTGTAAGTAAGTAAGTAAGTAAGTAATATTTATTTATATAGCGCTTTTCGAGACCAGGGTCACAAAGCGCTTTAACAATCAAAAACAATACTCAAAACAGTACATACTTCAAAGATCAAGACAACACCGAGAACAACAAGTTCGAGAAATTCAAGGAAAAGCCTGAACAAATAGAAACGTCTTAAGATGTTTCTTAAAGGAGTCAGTAGACTCCATCAAGCGCAAAGAGAGAGGAAGATTGTTCCAAAGCTTAGGAGCAACAGCCTGAAAAGATTTCTCTCCTCTGGTCCTGAGCCGTGTGCGTGGAACCATCAGTAGATTCTGATCCACAGACCTCAGAGACCGAGCTGGGGTGTAAGGCTGGATCAGATCAGTGATGTAAGGAGGAGCCTGACCATGAATAGCTCTGAAAGTAAGAACCAGAATTTTAAAGTTGATCCTGAAAGAAACTGGAAGCCAGTGAAGAGTTTTAAGGATCGGAGAAATGTGAGTTCTCCTACTTGAGCGGGTCAGAATTCTCGCTGCAGAGTTCTGAATCAACTGCAGACGAGACAGCTCCTTCTTGTTAAGACATGAAAACAAACCGTTACAATAGTCCAGACGAGAAGAAACAAACGCATGGATTACAAGCTCCAGATCATGTTGTGACAACATTTTCCTAAGTTTAGAGATTTTTCTCAGTTGAAGGAAACAGTTTCTGGTCAGTTTTCTGCAGTGTTGAACAAGAGACATGTCTTTATCAAATACAACACCCAGGTTTCTCAGGCTCAGTTTGACAGACTGACCTAAGTCACCCAAGTACTGACTCAACCATGGAATCTTATCATCAGGAGCAATCACCAGAGTTTCAGTTTTGTCCACATTAAGCTGTAAAGTGTGCCAACGCTCCTGCAATTTTACTGAATACACTCGCTTATCACTCCTAGGTGAGCCTAAACAATACGTTTATATTATTGTTTATATTGCTGTGTGTAAATGAATGTTGTGTCGAAGCAGCTATTTAAGTTTTTGTGTGAAACTTGAAGCATTGTTTTATAACTTTATTCAAGTGTATATTTTCGATAGTATTTTATATTGTACTGTTTCACTTTGTTTTGAAAGTAAGTTGCACTTTATATTTTGTTATCGCGTGGTGTTCAGATGCTTCAGCGGCTCAGAGTTCACCGCATCTGTTATTTAACACGCCGATTAAACGTTCGTGCTGTTGTACGGTTAACAAGCGTTGAATGTGTTGAAGGTGCCGTAGCTAAGAATCTTGAATATTAATAAAATAAATCGCCTACCATGACCCACCAATATAGCAAACTTTTTATTGGAATATAAATATATTTTCGTCCTTCAAAATAACAAACAAAATACGTGCGTGAGTTACATTATAATTAAAAAAGCTAAGTTTTAGCGAACTAGCTCTCGTGTTAACGCACCACAGAAAGTTACATTACACGCAATGAAACATTATTTCTGAGTCTTAAAGCAATAATGATATCTTACCTCAATAGACGAGTGACGCGCACCTGATTCCGTCAAGTTATGCACAAACGTGAGGATAAAATGCGATCGATCTTTGTCAACAAGTGTGACGTCATCATCCGGAAGTTGCGTATGCGGCAATTTGAAAACTTTTTAGCTGACGCTAAATTTAAACTAAACTTAACTCGGTCTTTATACAAGCACGCATCTACTATTGTATTCATGGCGCTTTTAAACAAACAAGCACAATATCTCATTGTATTCCTGTGGTGTGACGTCACCGCTGCAGGATCAGTTGATTAGCATGTGTGACGTCACCCCTGCAGACTCGCGATTAATGTTGACAAACGTCACGTAGACGCTCATAATCGCAGCTAAATAAAAAGAAAACATATGTCCATAAACGCAATCTCAATGAAAGCTTCTATTTTCATAGAAAAGCGCACCGGATTATAAAGAGGATCAAGCGAAATAGCACAGACTTTATTTTACTCATTCATAAAACAATGTCAACATTATGGAGTTGAAACACCTAAAAATATACAATATAGTCACTTTTACAGGACCTTTTAAGCATGTTTTAATCCGCGAGAGCTTCTTGACTTCCGCGATGCGTAAACAATCCAAGCTCCAAAAAATTAAAATTAAGCATTTTTACCGATTTATATTCACTCTGTACCTCCTTAAAGTGGTTTGAGGTCGTTAAGCACAATCAGGATTAGAATCACACTGTTGACATTAAACATTTCAAATGAGCTTCATAGTTGTAGAATTACGGTAGCCAAATGAAACAGCGACACGTCACGTTACCAAGGCAACGAAGAGATGGGCGACGCGTCAAATGTAACCCGGGTCGTTTGAATCCGACGTCGGGGGGTGCTCTGTATAATACTGGGTGACCCGTGCGTGTCAATGCGTGCGCGCGTGTCAATGTGCGTCAATACGTGTGTGTCAATGTGCGTCAATGTGCGTCAATACGTGTGTGTGTGTCAATGTGCGTCAATGCGTGCGGGTGTGTCAATGCGTATAGACGTGTGTTTATATGTGTGTACATATATGTGTGTATGTGTATAGACGTGTGTGTGTATATATGTGTGTGTATGTGTATAGACGTGTGTGTGTATATATATGTGTGTATGTGTATAGACGTGTGTGTGTGTATATATGTGTGTGTATAGACGTGTGTGTATATATATGTGTGTATGTGTATAGACGTGTGTGTATATGTGTGTATGTGTATAGACGTGTGTGTGTGTGTGTGTGTGTGTATATATATATATACGTGTGTGTGTTTATATATGTGTGTATGTGTATAGACGTGTGTGTGTATATATATGTGTGTATATGTGTGTTTGTGTATAGACGTGTGTGTGTGTATATGTGTGTATGTGTATAGACGTGTGTGTATATATATGTGTGTATATGTGTGTATGTGTATAGACGTGTGTGTATATATACGTGTGTATGTGTATAGATGTGTGTGTGTATATGTATATGTGTGTATGTGTATAGACGTGTGTGTGTGTGTGTGTGTGTGTATATACTGTATATATATTGTAACGATCCTGTTTGTTCTGTTCATTAATGTTGCGGGCACTTTAAGAAGGTGAGTCTGTGCGCATGCGCAGTTGTTGTTAGAGAGATTTCGCGTTCAACTAGTGGTGTGAAGAACGAGCGGCGTTGGTTGTGGCCGAAACAATAACCTCTCTGTGAGTACAGCGAACAAAGAAACAATATCTGTGCAAGACAACCGTCTGGTCATGTGTGGAGGACCAAACGTTACATTGGTGTCAGAAGCGACTTTTTCGGACCTGCTCCTGAGGCGAAGCTAACGGTTATTAGCAACGAACTTTGCTAACGAACGTCCCCGGTATGTACGGGAAAGTGAAGAGCGAAAGTGAGGAGATGGACGTTGGTGCGAGACGACGGGACCATGCTCAACAGTTAAGAGACGCTGTGTTACAACTCTCAGAAGAAGAATGTGCGTCAATGCGTGCGCCAATGTGCAGCAACTGGGCTTCATCAAGTATCAAACAGATCACACATCACACCTACCATGATTTTGTTCAATGAGATGAAAACTTATTTGATGTTCAATCCAGTGTTCAGGTTGACTTCAGTGCTTATGTTTTAGTAGAAGTGAAGCTGTGGTGCTTTAGTTTAATACATGGACACAGCACTAAACTTTGTTGTTGGTTGTTTGTTGTTTTTTTAGATTTTGGGATCAACCGTCACTTTTTAGTAATGGGAGAATTATTTCTCTGCACTGTGCGAGTCGTCCCAGAGCCATTGTTCAGCCTGAAGCCAATACGTTTTTAGGTTGAAAAGTTTGCCCCCCTGAAAAAATGTAATGCCCCCCCCTTAAATGTTTTTCTGCAGCCGGGTCTGTCAGTGTTATACTAGATCCACTCAGTATAAACTGTTGTCAACATTGAAGTCAAATCATCTCCAGAAATGATACTTTGTGATGAAGTCTTAATGTTAAAAGAGACAAATGTAATAATATCTTTAATGAATCAATTCATGTACATTTATATCAAACCTGCTATTCCCTGCATGATGGGATCAGAAACACTAGAATTCTACTTTCTCGGGACGTTTTAGATTTACAACGACGACATCATTAAAAGTGTGAACTGCAGTCACACTGCAAGTTTATGTCCATAATCCTTAGATATTCTCTCCAAATGAGAACAATTTAACAGAAGAGTTTAACATTACCTTGGCTGTAGTCATGCTCTGTAGACAGAAGCTTCACCTGCACAGGTGATCTCATTAGCTCGTCCTGTCTCTCCACCTGCACGCAAAGCAACTTGTACTCTCTGCTGCCCTCTAGTGTTGCTAAAACGATTTATTATGTCCAATAAACAAACCTACAGAAAGACTTAACAGTGTGGGTCTTTCTTTTTATTTCAAGGGTCCCCATTTTATCTCAAACATCAATATAGCTAATATTTAACACTAATTGGTAAATATCAAACATGTATGCTTCATTACAGTTGAAACAATTGTTCTCTGGTAACAAATATTTATCATTAAACATGTGTGTTCATGTATGATCCATGGCACTCATCATGATGGACAAATATGATGGAAAAACATTCTATTAGTGTCAGTACAGTACACGAGGTTGGAAATCAACCACGCATTTGCGCATGCGTTGTCCACCTACAAGGAGGTTTATAACGGTCAGACGCGGAAGAATCTACGAAACTATCACTGATAGATTCTCAAAAATCATCTGATATTAAATGATCTTTTCTCTCAAGGATAAGGATGTTGAAGGAGTGACGTCACAGTGTCCACTGTTGAAGGATAAGGATGTTGAGTGTCCAGCTGGAAGGAGCACAGGTACATGTTGTGGTTTATTAAAGTCTCTTTTCATTTTATTGACATCGGTAAATGTAACGCTAAGTTTAAGTGAAGGTATCAAGACCTGTCGCCCTTCCCAGCTATCTTCTAAATAATCCACGGAGGAAAAATTCAGAAAAAAAAGTCTTATATAGATCCAGAGCGGTCCGTAATAGGAACAAAAAAACAAAACAGGCACTCGGGGCGAAGGCAGGGCACTTCTGGAGATCGGGGTCCCAACAGCAACTAAAACAAAAAGACAAAAGGACTCACTTGAGTAAATAAAAGTGCTGACAACGTCAGGAGTATCCAAAGGATTATCCAGTTGTGATTCAAAGGCGAGGAGCGAGATCGAAAGGACAGCCAACCTGGTCTGGAAACGCAATACTCTGGCGAGTTCTTCCGGGTAGAGACGCTCCTTATCAATGGGAAGAACCCGCCACTCCATCATCCCCAGCCGCGCACCTGCCAGCGTCTGTCACTCAAAACACAGGACACATGAAAACGGAAAACCACCTTCAAAATAAAACAAAAGAACATAAGCATGACACTTGTATGTTGATTCTATCAAATGTATTCTGCCTATTTTAAATGTTGACCTTTTTTCTTATAAGAGTAACTGTCAGGAGTCTTGATGTAAAACGTCACTCAAATGTGTCATTTATTTATTTCTCTCACAGGATTCAGAGTCAATGTTCATTGCACAGAATTTCCATCTCCGTCCTGCACTGTCTGTGATGATGGAACTTACATGGACAAATTGAACCGAGAGAAACATGGTTTCAAGTGTCTCGTCTGTACTGAAGGTAAAGTTTGTTCTTCACTAGAATGATGAGTTGGTCAGTATGTAGATGTGATGTAGAATTTGTTATTGACTAACAGGACTGAGAGAGATCAGATCCTGTACCTTCACAGCAAACACCAAGTGTGAACCTCTGGAGGGTTTTTTCTGTGTGGACGGCTCAGTGGACACATGTGTGGCAGCACAGCAACACTCCACATGTGAACCAGGACAGTTCATCATCAGAGCAGGCGAGTTTCACATCCAACATGTGAAATGCAAGAGTGCAGAAACTATAAGACACACACAATGTTCTTCACAGGAACGTCCTCCACAGACACTGAGTGTGGAACCTGCAGTGAAGGAACATTTTCAAATGGAACGTTCACGTCATGTCAGGATCACAAACAGTGAGTGAAGCTTCACAAATGTTTGCTCCAGATGTTTTCTTCTAAACTGTCTCCACTTGTCTTTGTAGATGTTCAACATATCTACGAGAAGGAACTATTTCTTCTGACTCTGTATGTCGAGAAGGTTTGACACCAGGAGAAGTGGCTGGAATTATTGTTGCTGTGATCGTTCTACTGATCACATGTTCTGTAGTTTATTGGTATAAAAAAAGAAAAAGAGGTAAAAAACAAATGCATTCATAAAAATCACATTATTATATTGATTTGTGTTTATCTGGAGTCATTTCCTTGAATTATTTTTCTCCTTAACCAGATGGAAAAGAGTTCAAGAGAAGAAGGAAGGTATGTAAGAATGTTTTTTAGTCATTTATCAAAGTGATTTAATGTTTAAATGTAATGTTGATTAATTTTGCAAATGTCATCACTTGTACAATTAAAATGAATGTCAATTTTGGTTTAATATCTTCAGCACTGCAGTATTTGTGCATCAGAGAAACGATCATTATTTCTTATTAGGAGGTGGCAGTGGGAATGAATGAATGTATGGATTCAACGGAGCATCCGTGAGAATTTCAATTAGTTTGAGCTTTTTTTTTAATCTAAACTGACTTATTTTTTTCTTGTCTTAGATCAATTTATTCATCTGAGAATAAGTCCGATGAAGTGGAACATGTTCCACTGATGGTAGAACCCGGGGAAGACCCAGAACACACTGAAGAAGCATGTTCCTCCACTGGGCTGGAAACACAGGGGGGTCCTCCAGAAAGAGCTGGACGATGTAACTGGGGAGAAGAAAGTATGGACCTCTCTGCTGAAGCTGCTGCCCCCGTGACAAGAATCCAGATAAACAGACCAGAGATAGCAGACGTTGAATATGAACTAATTGGACACGAGGATATTAAAGTAGATTGTTCAGTCATTCAATAGAATGTTTGAGTTTTATACAACATGAAAAATGTGTTCATAAATGATGTGTTCAGTGAACATAACATATTTCTGGCTGTTTTCATTTGCCTGTGTGTGTAGCTTAGTCTGTGATATAGAAAACAGTTTCTGTCAAAGCTTTCATTAATCTCATAAATGGCTGATCAGTTAAACATCAGCCAGGTTTGAGGATGTACTTCACTCCACAGCCGTCAGTGTTGCTTGTTCTTTCACTGCCCTTTTTGTGAGGTCACCAAATTCAGACCAGCACAGATGGACAAAACCCAACAGCACATACAAAGCCACTTGAGAAAGGCAATCATCATGGAGGTGTGTACAGTATATGTTTAGTTAGTTCCTCGTATATTGCATCATAAAAGTCTAACCGTTTACATTTTTATGTTTGACAGACTATCCGATACACAGATGTGGGCTGCAGACCAGAACCTCACGTCCATTGTCATGTGCGTGTCAATGTGTGTCAATGCGCGCGTGTGTCAATGTGCGTCAATGCTTGCGCGCGTGTCAATGTGCGTCAATGCTTGCGTGCGTGTCAATGCGTGTGCGTGTGTCAATATGCTTGCGCGCGTGTCAATGTGCGTCAATGCTTGCGCGCGTGTCAATGTGCGTCAATGCGCGCGTGCGTGTCAATGTGCGTCAATGCGCCCGTGCGTGTCAATGCGTGTGCGTGCGTCAATATGCGCGCGAGTGTCAATGTGCGTCAATGCTTGCGCGCGTGTCAATGTGAGTCAATGCTTGCGCGTGTGTCAATGTGCGTCAATGCTTGCGCGTGTCAACACACAACACACGCACGCACACATTAAACAAATGCGCACACCCACATTAAACAAACGCGCACGCACACATAAAACACACGCATGCATACACAGACATGCACTGACAAACGCACACACACACGGTGACATGCAAACATAAAACACACGCACGCACGCACACATAAAACAAACGCGGATTTTATAGGTTTGTTTGTGATCTGTAGTTATGCGTTTGTGTGCATGTCATTGGTGTGTGTGCGCATGTGTCAGTGTGTGTCTGCGTGTGCGTGCGTGTGTGTGTTTTATGTGTGCATGTCACCGTGTGTGTGAGTGTGTCAGTGCATGTCTGTGTGTGCATGCGTGTGTTTTGTGTGCGTCCGCGTTTGTTTTATGAGTGCGTGCGTGCGTGTGTTTTATGTGTGCATGTCACATGAAACAAATGCGCGCACGCACACATAAAACAAATGCGCGCATGCACACATAAAACAAATGCGCGCATGCACACATAAAGCAAATGCGCGCATGCACACATAAAACAAATGCGCGCACGTCACATAAAACAAATGCGCGCACGCACACATAAAACAAATGCGCGCACGCACATATTAAAGAAATGCGCACGCGCACACAAAACAAATGCGCAAGAGCACACAAAACAAATGCGCGCGCACAGATAAAACAAATGCACACGCACACGCACACAACACACGCACGCACACATTAAACAAATGCGCACACCCACATAAAACAAACGCACACGCACACATAAAACACACGCATGCATACACAGACATGCACTGACAAACGCACACACACACGGTGACATGCAAACATAAAACACACGCACGCACGCACACATAAAACAAACGCGGGTTTTATAGGTTTGTTTGTGATGTGTAGTTATGCGTTTGTGTGCATGTCATTGGTGTGTGTGCGCATGTGTCAGTGTGTGTCTGCGTGTGCGTGCGTGTGTGTGTTTTATGTGTGCATGTCACCGTGTGTGTGCGTGTGTCAGTGCATGTCTGTGTGTGCATGCGTGTGTTTTGTGTGCGTCCGCGTTTGTTTTATGTGTGCGTGCGTGCGTGTGTTTTATGTGTGCATGTCACATGAAACAAATGCGCGCACGCACACATAAAACAAATGCGCGCATGCACACATAAAACAAATGCGCGCATGCACACATAAAACAAATGCGCGCATGCACACATAAAGCAAATGCGCGCATGCACACATAAAACAAATGCGCGCATGCACACATAAAGCAAATGCGCGCACGTCACATAAAACAAATGCGCGCACGCACACATAAAACAAATGCGCGCACGTCACATAAAACAAATGCGCGCACGCACACATAAGACAAATGCGCGCACGCACATATTAAAGAAATGCGCACGCGCACACAAAACAAATGCGCAAGAGCACACAAAACAAATGCGCGCGCACAGATAAAACAAATGCACACGCACACAACACACGCACGCACACATTAAACAAATGCGCACACCCACATAAAACAAACGCGCACGCACACATAAAACACACGCATGCATACACAGACATGCACTGACAAACGCACACACACACGGTGACATGCAAACATAAAACACACGCACGCACGCACACATAAAACAAACGCGGATTTTATAGGTTTGTTTGTGATCTGTAGTTATGCGTTTGTGTGCATGTCATTGGTGTGTGTGCGCATGTGTCAGTGTGTGTCTGCGTGTGCGTGCGTGTGTGTGTTTTATGTGTGTATGTCACCGTGTGTGTGCGTGTGTCAGTGCATGTCTGTGTGTGCATGCGTGTGTGTGTTTTATGTGTGCATGTCACCGTGTGTATGCGTGTGTCAGTGCATGTCTGTGTGTGCATGCGTGTGTTTTGTGTGCGTCCGCGTTTGTTTTATGTGTGCGTGCGTGCGTGTGTTTTATGTGTGCATGTCACATGAAACAAATGCGCGCACGCACACAAAAAACAAATGCGCGCATGCACACATAAAACAAATGCGCGCATGCACACATAAAGCAAATGCGCGCATGCACACATAACACAAATGCGCGCACGTCACATAAAACAAATGCGCGCATGCACACATAAAACAAATGCGCGCGCGCACATATTAAAGAAATGCGCACGCGCACACAAAACAAATGCGCAAGAGCACACAAAACAAATGCGCGCGCACAGATAAAACAAATGCACACGCACACAACACACGCACGCACACATTAAACAAATGCGCACACCCACATAAAACAAACGCGCACGCACACATAAAACACACGCATGCATACACAGACATGCACTGACAAACGCACACACACACGGTGACATGCAAACATAAAACACACGCACGCACGCACACATAAAACAAACGCGGGTTTTATAGGTTTGTTTGTGATGTGTAGTTATGCGTTTGTGTGCATGTCATTGGTGTGTGTGCGCATGTGTCAGTGTGTGTCTGCGTGTGCGTGCGTGTGTGTGTTTTATGTGTGCATGTCACCGTGTGTGTGCGTGTGTCAGTGCATGTCTGTGTGTGCATGCGTGTGTTTTGTGTGCGTCCGCGTTTGTTTTATGTGTGCGTGCGTGCGTGTGTTTTATGTGTGCATGTCACATGAAACAAATGCGCGCACGCACACATAAAACAAATGCGCGCATGCACACATAAAACAAATGCGCGCATGCACACATAAAACAAATGCGCGCATGCACACATAAAGCAAATGCGCGCATGCACACATAAAACAAATGCGCGCACGTCACATAAAACAAATGCGCGCACGCACACATAAAACAAATGCGCGCACGCACATATTAAAGAAATGCGCACGCGCACACAAAACAAATGCGCAAGAGCACACAAAACAAATGCGCGCGCACAGATAAAACAAATGCACACGCACACAACACACGCACGCACACATTAAACAAATGCGCACACCCACATAAAACAAACGCGCACGCACACATAAAACACACGCATGCATACACAGACATGCACTGACAAACGCACACACACACGGTGACATGCAAACATAAAACACACGCACGCACGCACACATAAAACAAACGCGGATTTTATAGGTTTGTTTGTGATCTGTAGTTATGCGTTTGTGTGCATGTCATTGGTGTGTGTGCGCATGTGTCAGTGTGTGTCTGCGTGTGCGTGCGTGTGTGTGTTTTATGTGTGCATGTCACCGTGTGTGTGCGTGTGTCAGTGCATGTCTGTGTGTGCATGCGTGTGTGTGTTTTATGTGTGCATGTCACCGTGTGTGTGCGTGTGTCAGTGCATGTCTGTGTGTGCATGCGTGTGTTTTGTGTGCGTCCGCGTTTGTTTTATGTGTGCTTGCGTGCGTGTGTTTTATGTGTGCATGTCACATAAAACAAATGCGCGCATGCACACATAAAACAAATGCGCGCGCGCGCACACAAAACACACGGATGCACACACAGACATGCACTGACACACGCACACACACACGGTGACATGCACACATAAAACAAACGCGGACGCACACAAAACAATGTGCGTCAATGCTTGCGCGTGTCAACACACAACACACGCACGCACACATTAAACAAATGCGCACACCCACATTAAACAAACGCGCACGCACACATAAAACACACGCATGCATACACAGACATGCACTGACAAACGCACACACACACGGTGACATGCAAACATAAAACACACGCATGCACGCACACATAATGCGTGTGTTTTGTGTGCGTCCGCGTTTGTTTTATGTGTGCGTGCGTGCGTGTGTTTTATGTGTGCATGTCACATGAAACAAATGCGCGCACGCACACATAAAACAAATGCGCGCATGCACACATAAAACAAATGCGCGCATGCACACATAAAGCAAATGCGCGCATGCACACATAACACAAATGCGCGCACGTCACATAAAACAAATGCGCGCACGCACACAAAACAAATGCGCGCACGCACATATTAAAGAAATGCGCACGCGCACACAAAACAAATGCGCAAGAGCACACAAAACAAATGCGCGCGCACAGATAAAACAAATGCACACGCACACAACACACGCACGCACACATTAAACAAATGCGCACACCCACATAAAACAAACGCGCACGCACACATAAAACACACGCATGCATACACAGACATGCACTGACAAACGCACACACACACGGTGACATGCAAACATAAAACACACGCACGCACCCACACATAAAACAAACGCGGGTTTTATAGGTTTGTTTGTGATGTGTAGTTATGCGTTTGTGTGCATGTCATTGGTGTGTGTGCGCATGTGTCAGTGTGTGTCTGCGTGTGCGTGCGTGTGTGTGTTTTATGTGTGCATGTCACCGTGTGTGTGCGTGTGTCAGTGCATATCTGTGTGTGCATGCGTGTGTTTTGTGTGCGTCCGCGTTTGTTTTATGTGTGCGGGCGTGCGTGTGTTTTATGTGTGCATGTCACATGAAACAAATGCGCGCACGCACACATAAAACAAATGCGCGCATGCACACATAAAACAAATGCGCGCATGCACACATAAAACAAATGCGCGCATGCACACATAAAACAAATGCGCGCATGCACACATAAAACAAATGCGCGCATGCACACATAAAACAAATGCGCGCATGCACACATAAAGCAAATGCGCGCATGCACACATAAAACAAATGCGCGCACGTCACATAAAACAAATGCGCGCACGCACACATAAAACAAATGCGCGCACGCACATATTAAAGAAATGCGCACGCGCACACAAAACAAATGCGCAAGAGCACACAAAACAAATGCGCGCGCACAGATAAAACAAATGCACACGCACACAACACACGCACGCACACATTAAACAAATGCGCACACCCACATAAAACAAACGCGCACGCACACATAAAACACACGCATGCATACACAGACATGCACTGACAAACGCACACACACACGGTGACATGCAAACATAAAACACACGCACGCACGCACACATAAAACAAACGCGGATTTTATAGGTTTGTTTGTGATCTGTAGTTATGCGTTTGTGTGCATGTCATTGGTGTGTGTGCGCATGTGTCAGTGTGTGTCTGCGTGTGCGTGCGTGTGTGTGTTTTATGTGTGCATGTCACCGTGTGTGTGCGTGTGTCAGTGCATGTCTGTGTGTGCATGCGTGTGTGTGTTTTATGTGTGCATGTCACCGTGTGTGTGCGTGTGTCAGTGCATGTCTGTGTGTGCATGCGTGTGTTTTGTGTGCGTCCGCGTTTGTTTTATGTGTGCGTGCGTGCGTGTGTTTTATGTGTGCATGTCACATGAAACAAATGCGCGCACGCACACATAAAACAAATGCGCGCATGCACACATAAAACAAATGCGCGCATGCACACATAAAACAAATGCGCGCGCGCGCACACAAAACACACGGATGCACACACAGACATGCACTGACACACGCACACACACACGGTGACATGCACACATAAAACAAACGCGGACGCACACAAAACAAACGCGCACGCACACATAAAACACACGCATGCATACATAGACATGCACTGACAAACGCACACACACACGGTGACATGCAAACATAAAACACACGCACGCACGAACACATAAAACAAACGCGGATTTTTTTTAGAATAGAATAGAATAGAAAAGCTTTATTCATCCCCAGAGGGGAAACACACTTTCACAACAGCGCAGATTAAAAAATATATATATAGGTTTGTTTGTGATGTGTAGTTATGCGTTTGTGTGCATGTCACTGGTGTGTGTGCGCATGTGTCAGTGTGTGTCTGCGTGTGCGTGCGTGTGTGTGTTTTATGTGTGCATGTCACCGTGTGTGTGTGCGTGTGTCAGTGCATGTCTGTGTGTGCATGCGTGTGTTTAATGTGTGCGTGCGCGTTTGTTTTGTGTGCGTCCGCGTTTGTTTTATGTGTGCGTGCGTGCGTGTGTTTTATGTGTGCATGTCACCGTGTGTGTGTGCGTTTGTCAGTGCATGTCCGTGTACGCATGCGTGTGTTTTATGTGTGCGTGCGCGTTTGTTTTATGTGGGTGTGCGCATTTGTTTAATGTGTGCGTTCGTGCACAGTAAATTTCCAAGTGTCAAAAAGGAAGTGTTAATGTATTTTAACTATTTCATAGACTGGTTTAACTCTTCCAGATGTAACACAACAACAACAGGTGTAAAACGTGGCTCCTCCCCCTGCAGTGCTGTTGTCAATATCCAGAGTTAAAACCCAGGTGTTATTTATTCAGTGTAAAAAGTGAATGAACACTGTCAAGGGTCAATTTAACAATATTCAGTGTTAATATCTTAATATGCTCCGCCCATTTCAAATGATCCAGAAGTTTCTAGAGTAATTGGACCTCATGGACCACCGCCATGTTTCCATTGGTAAAGACTGTGGTAAGTCTCTCCATCTGCTGACTTATATTTAAATGAATTAAACGATTTATACAATTGTATTCACCGTGACTGTACTACCATTCGCTTTTTAGACTTCTAATGTAGATGAATTGCTATGTGGTTCACCAACATTAAGTTACATTCTATTACTTGTAATGCGGTACAGTTAACCTGCGCAGTGAACACCACGTGTAGACACTTGTAACCAATACCACTATGGATTATTGTGTATATTCGGTTTATGGTGCTCGCTCAAAACAACAGATGTATATGCTGTCTGTACATGCGCGCGCCAGTAAGTACGGTAGTTCATTCCCGCGCCACTCCCCCTCTGTCAGGCTTTAGTTTTTAGTAATGTAACCCAGCCGTTTATTTGTCGTTTTATGTTTCAATTATTTTCACTGGAAGTATATAATTAAACCCAGTTGTTATTTTCGTGTTTTATGTTTTATTACTTTTCAATGCATGTATCGCATCAAGACACTGTCGCTTTAAGACGGCCATTGTTTTTTACCTGCGTTCCACGGATGAGACGCGTGGTGTTCAGATGCTTCAGCGGCTCAGAGACTGAGACACGTGTAAGTAAGTAAGTAAGTAAGTAATATTTATTTATATAGCGCTTTTCGAGACCAGGGTCACAAAGCGCTTTAACAATCAAAAACAATACTCAAAACAGTACATACTTCAAAGATCAAGACAACACCGAGAACAACAAGTTCGAGAAATTCAAGGAAAAGCCTGAACAAATAGAAACGTCTTAAGATGTTTCTTAAAGGAGTCAGTAGACTCCATCAAGCGCAAAGAGAGAGGAAGATTGTTCCAAAGCTTAGGAGCAACAGCCTGAAAAGATTTCTCTCCTCTGGTCCTGAGCCGTGTGCGTGGAACCATCAGTAGATTCTGATCCACAGACCTCAGAGACCGAGCTGGGGTGTAAGGCTGGATCAGATCAGTGATGTAAGGAGGAGCCTGACCATGAATAGCTCTGAAAGTAAGAACCAGAATTTTAAAGTTGATCCTGAAAGAAACTGGAAGCCAGTGAAGAGTTTTAAGGATCGGAGAAATGTGAGTTCTCCTACTTGAGCGGGTCAGAATTCTCGCTGCAGAGTTCTGAATCAACTGCAGACGAGACAGCTCCTTCTTGTTAAGACATGAAAACAAACCGTTACAATAGTCCAGACGAGAAGAAACAAACGCATGGATTACAAGCTCCAGATCATGTTGTGACAACATTTTCCTAAGTTTAGAGATTTTTCTCAGTTGAAGGAAACAGTTTCTGGTCAGTTTTCTGCAGTGTTGAACAAGAGACATGTCTTTATCAAATACAACACCCAGGTTTCTCAGGCTCAGTTTGACAGACTGACCTAAGTCACCCAAGTACTGACTCAACCATGGAATCTTATCATCAGGAGCAATCACCAGAGTTTCAGTTTTGTCCACATTAAGCTGTAAAGTGTGCCAACGCTCCTGCAATTTTACTGAATACACTCGCTTATCACTCCTAGGTGAGCCTAAACAATACGTTTATATTATTGTTTATATTGCTGTGTGTAAATGAATGTTGTGTCGAAGCAGCTATTTAAGTTTTTGTGTGAAACTTGAAGCATTGTTTTATAACTTTATTCAAGTGTATATTTTCGATAGTATTTTATATTGTACTGTTTCACTTTGTTTTGAAAGTAAGTTGCACTTTATATTTTGTTATCGCGTGGTGTTCAGATGCTTCAGCGGCTCAGAGTTCACCGCATCTGTTATTTAACACGCCGATTAAACGTTCGTGCTGTTGTATGGTTAACAAGCGTTGAATGTGTTGAAGGTGCCGTAGCTAAGAATCTTGAATATTAATAAAATAAATCGCCTACCATGACCCACCAATATAGCAAACTTTTTATTGGAATATAAATATATTTTCGTCCTTCAAAATAACAAACAAAATACGTGTGTGAGTTACATTATAATTAAAAAAGCTAAGTTTTAGCGAACTAGCTCTCGTGTTAACGCACCACAGAAAGTTACATTACACGCAATGAAACATTATTTCTGAGTCTTAAAGCAATAATGATATCTTACCTCAATAGACGAGTGACGCGCACCTGATTCCGTCAAGTTATGCACAAACGTGAGGATAAAATGCGATCGATCTTTGTCAACAAGTGTGACGTCATCATCCGGAAGTTGCGTATGCGGCAATTTGAAAACTTTTTAGCTGACGCTAAATTTAAACTAAACTTAACTCGGTCTTTATACAAGCACGCATCTACTATTGTATTCATGGCGCTTTTAAACAAACAAGCACAATATCTCATTGTATTCCTGTGGTGTGACGTCACCGCTGCAGGATCAGTTGATTAGCATGTGTGACGTCACCCCTGCAGACTCGCGATTAATGTTGACAAACGTCACGTAGACGCTCATAATCGCAGCTAAATAAAAAGAAAACATATGTCCATAAACGCAATCTCAATGAAAGCTTCTATTTTCATAGAAAAGCGCACCGGATTATAAAGAGGATCAAGCGAAATAGCACAGACTTTATTTTACTCATTCATAAAACAATGTCAACATTATGGAGTTGAAACACCTAAAAATATACAATATAGTCACTTTTACAGGACCTTTTAAGCATGTTTTAATCCGCGAGAGCTTCTTGACTTCCGCGATGCGTAAACAATCCAAGCTCCAAAAAATTAAAATTAAGCATTTTTACCGATTTATATTCACTCTGTACCTCCTTAAAGTGGTTTGAGGTCGTTAAGCACAATCAGGATTAGAATCACACTGTTGACATTAAACATTTCAAATGAGCTTCATAGTTGTAGAATTACGGTAGCCAAATGAAACAGCGACACGTCACGTTACCAAGGCAACGAAGAGATGGGCGACGCGTCAAATGTAACCCGGGTCGTTTGAATCCGACGTCGGGGGGTGCTCTGTATAATACTGGGTGACCCGTGCGTGTCAATGCGTGCGCGCGTGTCAATGTGCGTCAATACGTGTGTGTCAATGTGCGTCAATGTGCGTCAATACGTGTGTGTGTGTCAATGTGCGTCAATGCGTGCGGGTGTGTCAATGCGTATAGACGTGTGTTTATATGTGTGTACATATATGTGTGTATGTGTATAGACGTGTGTGTGTATATATGTGTGTGTATGTGTATAGACGTGTGTGTGTATATATATGTGTGTATGTGTATAGACGTGTGTGTGTGTATATATGTGTGTGTATAGACGTGTGTGTATATATATGTGTGTATGTGTATAGACGTGTGTGTATATGTGTGTATGTGTATAGACGTGTGTGTGTGTGTGTATATATATATACGTGTGTGTGTTTATATATGTGTGTATGTGTATAGACGTGTGTGTGTATATATATGTGTGTATATGTGTGTATGTGTATAGACGTGTGTGTGTGTATATGTGTGTATGTGTATAGACGTGTGTGTATATATATGTGTGTATATGTGTGTATGTGTATAGACGTGTGTGTATATATATGTGTGTATGTGTATAGACGTGTGTGTGTATATGTATATGTGTGTATGTGTATAGACGTGTGTGTGTGTGTGTGTGTGTATATACTGTATATATATTGTAACGATCCTGTTTGTTCTGTTCATTAATGTTGCGGGCACTTTAAGAAGGTGAGTCTGTGCGCATGCGCAGTTGTTGTTAGAGAGATTTCGCGTTCAACTAGTGGTGTGAAGAACGAGCGGCGTTGGTTGTGGCCGAAACAATAACCTCTCTGTGAGTACAGCGAACAAAGAAACAATATCTGTGCAAGACAACCGTCTGGTCATGTGTGGAGGACCAAACGTTACATTGGTGTCAGAAGCGACTTTTTCGGACCTGCTCCTGAGGCGAAGCTAACGGTTATTAGCAACGAACTTTGCTAACGAACGTCCCCGGTATGTACGGGAAAGTGAAGAGCGAAAGTGAGGAGATGGACGTTGGTGCGAGACGACGGGACCATGCTCAACAGTTAAGAGACGCTGTGTTACAACTCTCAGAAGAAGAATGTGCGTCAATGCGTGCGCCAATGTGCAGCAACTGGGCTTCATCAAGTATCAAACAGATCACACATCACACCTACCATGATTTTGTTCAATGAGATGAAAACTTATTTGATGTTCAATCCAGTGTTCAGGTTGACTTCAGTGCTTATGTTTTAGTAGAAGTGAAGCTGTGGTGCTTTAGTTTAATACATGGACACAGCACTAAACTTTGTTGTTGGTTGTTAGTTGTTTTTTTAGATTTTGGGATCAACCGTCACTTTTTAGTAATGGGAGAATTATTTCTCTGCACTGTGCGAGTCGTCCCAGAGCCATTGTTCAGCCTGAAGCCAATACGTTTTTAGGTTGAAAAGTTTGCCCCCCTGAAAAAATGTAATGCCCCCCCTTAAATGTTTTTCTGCAGCCGGGTCTGTCAGTGTTATACTAGATCCACTCAGTATAAACTGTTGTCAACATTGAAGTCAAATCATCTCCAGAAATGATACTTTGTGATGAAGTCTTAATGTTAAAAGAGACAAATGTAATAATATCTTTAATGAATCAATTCATGTACATTTATATCAAACCTGCTATTCCCTGCATGATGGGATCAGAAACACTAGAATTCTACTTTCTCGGGACGTTTTAGATTTACAACGACGACATCATTAAAAGTGTGAACTGCAGTCACACTGCAAGTTTATGTCCATAATCCTTAGATATTCTCTCCAAATGAGAACAATTTAACAGAAGAGTTTAACATTACCTTGGCTGTAGTCATGCTCTGTAGACAGAAGCTTCACCTGCACAGGTGATCTCATTAGCTCGTCCTGTCTCTCCACCTGCACGCAAAGCAACTTGTACTCTCTGCTGCCCTCTAGTGTTGCTAAAACGATTTATTATGTCCAATAAACAAACCTACAGAAAGACTTAACAGTGTGGGTCTTTCTTTTTATTTCAAGGGTCCCCATTTTATCTCAAACATCAATATAGCTAATATTTAACACTAATTGGTAAATATCAAACATGTATGCTTCATTACAGTTGAAACAATTGTTCTCTGGTAACAAATATTTATCATTAAACATGTGTGTTCATGTATGATCCATGGCACTCATCATGATGGACAAATATGATGGAAAAACATTCTATTAGTGTCAGTACAGTACACGAGGTTGGAAATCAACCACGCATTTGCGCATGCGTTGTCCACCTACAAGGAGGTTTATAACGGTCAGACGCGGAAGAATCTACGAAACTATCACTGATAGATTCTCAAAAATCATCTGATATTAAATGATCTTTTCTCTCAAGGATAAGGATGTTGAAGGAGTGACGTCACAGTGTCCACTGTTGAAGGATAAGGATGTTGAGTGTCCAGCTGGAAGGAGCACAGGTACATGTTGTGGTTTATTAAAGTCTCTTTTCATTTTATTGACATCGGTAAATGTAACGCTAAGTTTAAGTGAAGGTATCAAGACCTGTCGCCCTTCCCAGCTATCTTCTAAATAATCCACGGAGGAAAAATTCAGAAAAAAAAGTCTTATATAGATCCAGAGCGGTCCGTAATAGGAACAAAAAAACAAAACAGGCACTCGGGGCGAAGGCAGGGCACTTCTGGAGATCGGGGTCCCAACAGCAACTAAAACAAAAAGACAAAAGGACTCACTTGAGTAAATAAAAGTGCTGACAACGTCAGGAGTATCCAAAGGATTATCCAGTTGTGATTCAAAGGCGAGGAGCGAGATCGAAAGGACAGCCAACCTGGTCTGGAAACGCAATACTCTGGCGAGTTCTTCCGGGTAGAGACGCTCCTTATCAATGGGAAGAACCCGCCACTCCATCATCCCCAGCCGCGCACCTGCCAGCGTCTGTCACTCAAAACACAGGACACATGAAAACGGAAAACCACCTTCAAAATAAAACAAAAGAACATAAGCATGACACTTGTATGTTGATTCTATCAAATGTATTCTGCCTATTTTAAATGTTGACCTTTTTTCTTATAAGAGTAACTGTCAGGAGTCTTGATGTAAAACGTCACTCAAATGTGTCATTTATTTATTTCTCTCACAGGATTCAGAGTCAATGTTCATTGCACAGAATTTCCATCTCCGTCCTGCACTGTCTGTGATGATGGAACTTACATGGACAAATTGAACCGAGAGAAACATGGTTTCAAGTGTCTCGTCTGTACTGAAGGTAAAGTTTGTTCTTCACTAGAATGATGAGTTGGTCAGTATGTAGATGTGATGTAGAATTTGTTATTGACTAACAGGACTGAGAGAGATCAGATCCTGTACCTTCACAGCAAACACCAAGTGTGAACCTCTGGAGGGTTTTTTCTGTGTGGACGGCTCAGTGGACACATGTGTGGCAGCACAGCAACACTCCACATGTGAACCAGGACAGTTCATCATCAGAGCAGGCGAGTTTCACATCCAACATGTGAAATGCAAGAGTGCAGAAACTATAAGGCACACACAATGTTCTTCACAGGAACGTCCTCCACAGACACTGAGTGTGGAACCTGCAGTGAAGGAACATTTTCAAATGGAACGTTCACGTCATGTCAGGATCACAAACAGTGAGTGAAGCTTCACAAATGTTTGCTCCAGATGTTTTCTTCTAAACTGTCTCCACTTGTCTTTGTAGATGTTCAACATATCTACGAGAAGGAACTATTTCTTCTGACTCTGTATGTCGAGAAGGTTTGACACCAGGAGAAGTGGCTGGAATTATTGTTGCTGTGATCGTTCTACTGATCACATGTTCTGTAGTTTATTGGTATAAAAAAAGAAAAAGAGGTAAAAAACAAATGCATTCATAAAAATCACATTATTATATTGATTTGTGTTTATCTGGAGTCATTTCCTTGAATTATTTTTCTCCTTAACCAGATGGAAAAGAGTTCAAGAGAAGAAGGAAGGTATGTAAGAATGTTTTTTAGTCATTTATCAAAGTGATTTAATGTTTAAATGTAATGTTGATTAATTTTGCAAATGTCATCACTTGTACAATTAAAATGAATGTCAATTTTGGTTTAATATCTTCAGCACTGCAGTATTTGTGCATCAGAGAAACGATCATTATTTCTTATTAGGAGGTGGCAGTGGGAATGAATGAATGTATGGATTCAACGGAGCATCCGTGAGAATTTCAATTAGTTTGAGCTTTTTTTTTAATCTAAACTGACTTATTTTTTTCTTGTCTTAGATCAATTTATTCATCTGAGAATAAGTCCGATGAAGTGGAACATGTTCCACTGATGGTAGAACCCGGGGAAGACCCAGAACACACTGAAGAAGCATGTTCCTCCACTGGGCTGGAAACACAGGGGGGTCCTCCAGAAAGAGCTGGACGATGTAACTGGGGAGAAGAAAGTATGGACCTCTCTGCTGAAGCTGCTGCCCCCGTGACAAGAATCCAGATAAACAGACCAGAGATAGCAGACGTTGAATATGAACTAATTGGACACGAGGATATTAAAGTAGATTGTTCAGTCATTCAATAGAATGTTTGAGTTTTATACAACATGAAAAATGTGTTCATAAATGATGTGTTCAGTGAACATAACATATTTCTGGCTGTTTTCATTTGCCTGTGTGTGTAGCTTAGTCTGTGATATAGAAAACAGTTTCTGTCAAAGCTTTCATTAATCTCATAAATGGCTGATCAGTTAAACATCAGCCAGGTTTGAGGATGTACTTCACTCCACAGCCGTCAGTGTTGCTTGTTCTTTCACTGCCCTTTTTGTGAGGTCACCAAATTCAGACCAGCACAGATGGACAAAACCCAACAGCACATACAAAGCCACTTGAGAAAGGCAATCATCATGGAGGTGTGTACAGTATATGTTTAGTTAGTTCCTCGTATATTGCATCATAAAAGTCTAACCGTTTACATTTTTATGTTTGACAGACTATCCGATACACAGATGTGGGCTGCAGACCAGAACCTCACGTCCATTGTCATGTGCGTGTCAATGTGTGTCAATGCGCGCGTGTGTCAATGTGCGTCAATGCTTGCGCGCGTGTCAATGTGCGTCAATGCTTGCGTGCGTGTCAATGCGTGTGCGTGTGTCAATATGCTTGCGCGCGTGTCAATGTGCGTCAATGCTTGCGCGCGTGTCAATGTGCGTCAATGCGCGCGTGCGTGTCAATGTGCGTCAATGCGCCCGTGCGTGTCAATGCGTGTGCGTGCGTCAATATGCGCGCGAGTGTCAATGTGCGTCAATGCTTGCGCGCGTGTCAATGTGAGTCAATGCTTGCGCGTGTGTCAATGTGCGTCAATGCTTGCGCGTGTCAACACACAACACACGCACGCACACATTAAACAAATGCGCACACCCACATTAAACAAACGCGCACGCACACATAAAACACACGCATGCATACACAGACATGCACTGACAAACGCACACACACACGGTGACATGCAAACATAAAACACACGCACGCACGCACACATAAAACAAACGCGGATTTTATAGGTTTGTTTGTGATCTGTAGTTATGCGTTTGTGTGCATGTCATTGGTGTGTGTGCGCATGTGTCAGTGTGTGTCTGCGTGTGCGTGCGTGTGTGTGTTTTATGTGTGCATGTCACCGTGTGTGTGAGTGTGTCAGTGCATGTCTGTGTGTGCATGCGTGTGTTTTGTGTGCGTCCGCGTTTGTTTTATGAGTGCGTGCGTGCGTGTGTTTTATGTGTGCATGTCACATGAAACAAATGCGCGCACGCACACATAAAACAAATGCGCGCATGCACACATAAAACAAATGCGCGCATGCACACATAAAGCAAATGCGCGCATGCACACAAAACAAATGCGCGCACGTCACATAAAACAAATGCGCGCACGCACACATAAAACAAATGCGCGCACGCACATATTAAAGAAATGCGCACGCGCACACAAAACAAATGCGCAAGAGCACACAAAACAAATGCGCGCGCACAGATAAAACAAATGCACACGCACACGCACACAACACACGCACGCACACATTAAACAAATGCGCACACCCACATAAAACAAACGCGCACGCACACATAAAACACACGCATGCATACACAGACATGCACTGACAAACGCACACACACACGGTGACATGCAAACATAAAACACACGCACGCACGCACACATAAAACAAACGCGGGTTTTATAGGTTTGTTTGTGATGTGTAGTTATGCGTTTGTGTGCATGTCATTGGTGTGTGTGCGCATGTGTCAGTGTGTGTCTGCGTGTGCGTGCGTGTGTGTGTTTTATGTGTGCATGTCACTGTGTGTGTGCGTGTGTCAGTGCATGTCTGTGTGTGCATGCGTGTGTTTTGTGTGCGTCCGCGTTTGTTTTATGTGTGCGTGCGTGCGTGTGTTTTATGTGTGCATGTCACATGAAACAAATGCGCGCACGCACACATAAAACAAATGCGCGCATGCACACATAAAACAAATGCGCGCATGCACACATAAAACAAATGCGCGCATGCACACATAAAGCAAATGCGCGCATGCACACATAAAACAAATGCGCGCACGTCACATAAAACAAATGCGCGCACGCACACATAAAACAAATGCGCGCACGCACATATTAAAGAAATGCGCACGCGCACACAAAACAAATGCGCAAGAGCACACAAAACAAATGCGCGCGCACAGATAAAACAAATGCACACGCACACAACACACACACGCACACATTAAACAAATGCGCACACCCACATTAAACAAACGCGCACGCACACATAAAACACACGCATGCATACACAGACATGCACTGACAAACGCACACACACACGGTGACATGCAAACATAAAACACACGCACGCACGCACGCACACATAAAAAAAACGCGGATTTTATAGGTTTGTTTGTGATCTGTAGTTATGCGTTTGTGTGCATGTCATTGGTGTGTGTGCGCATGTGTCAGTGTGTGTCTGCGTGTGCGTGCGTGTGTGTGTTTTATGTGTGCATGTCACCGTGTGTGTGCGTGTGTCAGTGCATGTCTGTGTGTGCATGCGTGTGTGTGTTTTATGTGTGCATGTCACCGTGTGTGTGCGTGTGTCAGTGCATGTCTGTGTGTGCATGCGTGTGTTTTGTGTGCGTCCGCGTTTGTTTTATGTGTGCGTGCGTGCGTGTGTTTTATGTGTGCATGTCACATGAAACAAATGCGCGCACGCACACATAAAACAAATGCGCGCATGCACACATAAAACAAATGCGCGCATGCACACATAAAACAAATGCGCGCGCGCGCACACAAAACACACGGATGCACACACAGACATGCACTGACACACGCACACACACACGGTGACATGCACACATAAAACAAACGCGGACGCACACAAAACAATGTGCGTCAATGCTTGCGCGTGTCAACACACAACACACGCACGCACACATTAAACAAATGCGCACACCCACATTAAACAAACGCGCACGCACACATAAAACACACGCATGGATACACAGACATGCACTGACAAACGCACACACACACGGTGACATGCAAACATAAAACACACGCACGCACGCACACATAATGCGTGTGTTTTGTGTGCGTCCGCGTTTGTTTTATGTGTGCGTGCGTGCGTGTGTTTTATGTGTGCATGTCACATGAAACAAATGCGCGCACGCACACATAAAACAAATGCGCGCATGCACACATAAAACAAATGCGCGCATGCACACATAAAGCAAATGCGCGCATGCACACATAACACAAATGCGCGCATGCACACATAACACAAATGCGCGCACGTCACATAAAACAAATGCGCGCACGCACACATAAAACAAATGCGCGCACGCACATATTAAAGAAATGCGCACGCGCACACAAAACAAATGCGCAAGAGCACACAAAACAAATGCGCGCGCACAGATAAAACAAATGCACACGCACACAACACACGCACGCACACATTAAACAAATGCGCACACCCACATAAAACAAACGCGCACGCACACATAAAACACACGCATGCATACACAGACATGCACTGACAAACGCACACACACACGGTGACATGCAAACATAAAACACACGCACGCACGCACACATAAAACAAACGCGGGTTTTATAGGTTTGTTTGTGATGTGTAGTTATGCGTTTGTGTGCATGTCATTGGTGTGTGTGCGCATGTGTCAGTGTGTGTCTGCGTGTGCGTGCGTGTGTGTGTTTTATGTGTGCATGTCACCGTGTGTGTGCGTGTGTCAGTGCATGTCTGTGTGTGCATGCGTGTGTGTGTTTTATGTGTGCATGTCACCGTGTGTGTGCGTGTGTCAGTGCATGTCTGTGTGTAATGCGTGTGTTTTGTGTGCGTCCGCGTTTGTTTTATGTGTGCGTGCGTGCGTGTGTTTTATGTGTGCATGTCACATGAAACAAATGCGCGCACGCACACATAAAACAAATGCGCGCATGCACACATAAAACAAATGCGCGCGCGCGCACACAAAACACACGGATGCACACACAGACATGCACTGACACACGCACACACACACGGTGACATGCACACATAAAACAAACGCGGACGCACACAAAACAAACGCGCACGCACACATAAAACACACGCATGCATACATAGACATGCACTGACAAACGCACACACACACGGTGACATGCAAACATAAAACACACGCACGCACGAACACATAAAACAAACGCGGATTTTTTTTAGAATAGAATAGAATAGAAAAGCTTTATTCATCCCCAGAGGGGAAACACACTTTCACAACAGCGCAGATTAAAAAAAATATATATAGGTTTGTTTGTGACGTGTAGTTATGCGTTTGTGTGCATGTCACTGGTGTGTGTGCGCATGTGTCAGTGTGTGTCTGCGTGTGCGTGCGTGTGTGTGTTTTATGTGTGCATGTCACCGTGTGTGTGTGCGTGTGTCAGTGCATGTCTGTGTGTGCATGCGTGTGTTTAATGTGTGCGTGCGCGTTTGTTTTGTGTGCGTCCGCGTTTGTTTTATGTGTGCGTGCGTGCGTGTGTTTATGTGTGCATGTCACCGTGTGTGTGGGCGTGTGTCAGTGCATGTCTGTGTGTGCATGCGTGTGTTTTAGGTGTGCGTGCGCGTTTCTTTGATGTGTGCGTCCGCGTTTGTTTTATGTGTGCGTGCGTGCGTGTGTTTTATGTGTGCATGTCACCGTGTGTGTGTGCGTTTGTCAGTGCATGTCCGTGTACGCATGCGTGTGTTTTATGTGTGCGTGCGCGTTTGTTTTATGTGGGTGTGCGCATTTGTTTAATGTGTGCGTTCGTGCACAGTCAATTTCCAAGTGTCAAAAAGGAAGTGTTAATGTATTTTAACTATTTCATAGACTGGTTTAACTCTTCCAGATGTAACACAACAACAACAGGTGTAAAACGTGGCTCCTCCCCCTGCAGTGCTGTTGTCAATATCCAGAGTTAAAACCCAGGTGTTATTTATTCAGTGTAAAAAGTGAATGAACACTGTCAAGGGTCAATTTAACAATATTCAGTGTTAATATCTTAATATGCTCCGCCCATTTCAAATGATCCAGAAGTTTCTAGAGTAATTGGACCTCATGGACCACCGCCATGTTTCCATTGGTAAAGACTGTGGTAAGTCTCTCCATCTGCTGACTTATATTTAAATGAATTAAACGATTTATACAATTGTATTCACCGTGACTGTACTACCATTCGCTTTTTAGACTTCTAATGTAGATGAATTGCTATGTGGTTCACCAACATTAAGTTACATTCTATTACTTGTAATGCGGTACAGTTAACCTGCGCAGTGAACACCACGTGTAGACACTTGTAACCAATACCACTATGGATTATTGTGTATATTCGGTTTATGGTGCTCGCTCAAAACAACAGATGTATATGCTGTCTGTACATGCGCGCGCCAGTAAGTACGGTAGTTCATTCCCGCGCCACTCCCCCTCTGTCAGGCTTTAGTTTTTAGTAATGTAACCCAGCCGTTTATTTGTCGTTTTATGTTTCAATTATTTTCACTGGAAGTATATAATTAAACCCAGTTGTTATTTTCGTGTTTTATGTTTTATTACTTTTCAATGCATGTATCGCATCAAGACACTGTCGCTTTAAGACGGCCATTGTTTTTTACCTGCGTTCCACGGATGAGACGCGTGGTGTTCAGATGCTTCAGCGGCTCAGAGACTGAGACACGTGTAAGTAAGTAAGTAAGTAATATTTATTTATATAGCGCTTTTCGAGACCAGGGTCACAAAGCGCTTTAACAATCAAAAACAATACTCAAAACAGTACATACTTCAAAGATCAAGACAACACCGAGAACAACAAGTTCGAGAAATTCAAGGAAAAGCCTGAACAAATAGAAACGTCTTAAGATGTTTCTTAAAGGAGTCAGTAGACTCCATCAAGCGCAAAGAGAGAGGAAGATTGTTCCAAAGCTTAGGAGCAACAGCCTGAAAAGATTTCTCTCCTCTGGTCCTGAGCCGTGTGCGTGGAACCATCAGTAGATTCTGATCCACAGACCTCAGAGACCGAGCTGGGGTGTAAGGCTGGATCAGATCAGTGATGTAAGGAGGAGCCTGACCATGAATAGCTCTGAAAGTAAGAACCAGAATTTTAAAGTTGATCCTGAAAGAAACTGGAAGCCAGTGAAGAGTTTTAAGGATCGGAGAAATGTGAGTTCTCCTACTTGAGCGGGTCAGAATTCTCGCTGCAGAGTTCTGAATCAACTGCAGACGAGACAGCTCCTTCTTGTTAAGACATGAAAACAAACCGTTACAATAGTCCAGACGAGAAGAAACAAACGCATGGATTACAAGCTCCAGATCATGTTGTGACAACATTTTCCTAAGTTTAGAGATTTTTCTCAGTTGAAGGAAACAGTTTCTGGTCAGTTTTCTGCAGTGTTGAACAAGAGACATGTCTTTATCAAATACAACACCCAGGTTTCTCAGGCTCAGTTTGACAGACTGACCTAAGTCACCCAAGTACTGACTCAACCATGGAATCTTATCATCAGGAGCAATCACCAGAGTTTCAGTTTTGTCCACATTAAGCTGTAAAGTGTGCCAACGCTCCTGCAATTTTACTGAATACACTCGCTTATCACTCCTAGGTGAGCCTAAACAATACGTTTATATTATTGTTTATATTGCTGTGTGTAAATGAATGTTGTGTCGAAGCAGCTATTTAAGTTTTTGTGTGAAACTTGAAGCATTGTTTTATAACTTTATTCAAGTGTATATTTTCGATAGTATTTTATATTGTACTGTTTCACTTTGTTTTGAAAGTAAGTTGCACTTTATATTTTGTTATCGCGTGGTGTTCAGATGCTTCAGCGGCTCAGAGTTCACCGCATCTGTTATTTAACACGCCGATTAAACGTTCGTGCTGTTGTATGGTTAACAAGCGTTGAATGTGTTGAAGGTGCCGTAGCTAAGAATCTTGAATATTAATAAAATAAATCGCCTACCATGACCCACCAATATAGCAAACTTTTTATTGGAATATAAATATATTTTCGTCCTTCAAAATAACAAACAAAATACGTGCGTGAGTTACATGATAATTAAAAAAGCTAAGTTTTAGCGAACTAGCTCTCGTGTTAACGCACCACAGAAAGTTACATTACACGCAATGAAACATTATTTCTGAGTCTTAAAGCAATAATGATATCTTACCTCAATAGACGAGTGACGCGCACCTGATTCCGTCAAGTTATGCACAAACGTGAGGATAAAATGCGATCGATCTTTGTCAACAAGTGTGACGTCATCATCCGGAAGTTGCGTATGCGGCAATTTGAAAACTTTTTAGCTGACGCTAAATTTAAACTAAACTTAACTCGGTCTTTATACAAGCACGCATCTACTATTGTATTCATGGCGCTTTTAAACAAACAAGCACAATATCTCATTGTATTCCTGTGGTGTGACGTCACCGCTGCAGGATCAGTTGATTAGCATGTGTGACGTCACCCCTGCAGACTCGCGATTAATGTTGACAAACGTCACGTAGACGCTCATAATCGCAGCTAAATAAAAAGAAAACATATGTCCATAAACGCAATCTCAATGAAAGCTTCTATTTTCATAGAAAAGCGCACCGGATTATAAAGAGGATCAAGCGAAATAGCACAGACTTTATTTTACTCATTCATAAAACAATGTCAACATTATGGAGTTGAAACACCTAAAAATATACAATATAGTCACTTTTACAGGACCTTTTAAGCATGTTTTAATCCGCGAGAGCTTCTTGACTTCCGCGATGCGTAAACAATCCAAGCTCCAAAAAATTAAAATTAAGCATTTTTACCGATTTATATTCACTCTGTACCTCCTTAAAGTGGTTTGAGGTCGTTAAGCACAATCAGGATTAGAATCACACTGTTGACATTAAACATTTCAAATGAGCTTCATAGTTGTAGAATTACGGTAGCCAAATGAAACAGCGACACGTCACGTTACCAAGGCAACGAAGAGATGGGCGACGCGTCAAATGTAACCCGGGTCGTTTGAATCCGACGTCGGGGGGTGCTCTGTATAATACTGGGTGACCCGTGCGTGTCAATGCGTGCGCGCGTGTCAATGTGCGTCAATACGTGTGTGTCAATGTGCGTCAATGTGCGTCAATACGTGTGTGTGTGTCAATGTGCGTCAATGCGTGCGGGTGTGTCAATGCGTATAGACGTGTGTTTATATGTGTGTACATATATGTGTGTATGTGTATAGACGTGTGTGTGTATATATGTGTGTGTATGTGTATAGACGTGTGTGTGTATATATATGTGTGTATGTGTATAGACGTGTGTGTGTGTATATATGTGTGTGTATAGACGTGTGTGTATATATATGTGTGTATGTGTATAGACGTGTGTGTATATGTGTGTATGTGTATAGACGTGTGTGTGTGTGTGTGTGTGTGTATATATATATATACGTGTGTGTGTTTATATATGTGTGTATGTGTATAGACGTGTGTGTGTATATATATGTGTGTATATGTGTGTATGTGTATAGACGTGTGTGTGTGTATATGTGTGTATGTGTATAGACGTGTGTGTATATATATGTGTGTATATGTGTGTATGTGTATAGACGTGTGTGTATATATACGTGTGTATGTGTATAGATGTGTGTGTGTATATGTATATGTGTGTATGTGTATAGACGTGTGTGTGTGTGTGTGTGTGTGTATATACTGTATATATATTGTAACGATCCTGTTTGTTCTGTTCATTAATGTTGCGGGCACTTTAAGAAGGTGAGTCTGTGCGCATGCGCAGTTGTTGTTAGAGAGATTTCGCGTTCAACTAGTGGTGTGAAGAACGAGCGGCGTTGGTTGTGGCCGAAACAATAACCTCTCTGTGAGTACAGCGAACAAAGAAACAATATCTGTGCAAGACAACCGTCTGGTCATGTGTGGAGGACCAAACGTTACATTGGTGTCAGAAGCGACTTTTTCGGACCTGCTCCTGAGGCGAAGCTAACGGTTATTAGCAACGAACTTTGCTAACGAACGTCCCCGGTATGTACGGGAAAGTGAAGAGCGAAAGTGAGGAGATGGACGTTGGTGCGAGACGACGGGACCATGCTCAACAGTTAAGAGACGCTGTGTTACAACTCTCAGAAGAAGAATGTGCGTCAATGCGTGCGCCAATGTGCAGCAACTGGGCTTCATCAAGTATCAAACAGATCACACATCACACCTACCATGATTTTGTTCAATGAGATGAAAACTTATTTGATGTTCAATCCAGTGTTCAGGTTGACTTCAGTGCTTATGTTTTAGTAGAAGTGAAGCTGTGGTGCTTTAGTTTAATACATGGACACAGCACTAAACTTTGTTGTTGGTTGTTAGTTGTTTTTTTAGATTTTGGGATCAACCGTCACTTTTTAGTAATGGGAGAATTATTTCTCTGCACTGTGCGAGTCGTCCCAGAGCCATTGTTCAGCCTGAAGCCAATACGTTTTTAGGTTGAAAAGTTTGCCCCCCTGAAAAAATGTAATGCCCCCCCTTAAATGTTTTTCTGCAGCCGGGTCTGTCAGTGTTATACTAGATCCACTCAGTATAAACTGTTGTCAACATTGAAGTCAAATCATCTCCAGAAATGATACTTTGTGATGAAGTCTTAATGTTAAAAGAGACAAATGTAATAATATCTTTAATGAATCAATTCATGTACATTTATATCAAACCTGCTATTCCCTGCATGATGGGATCAGAAACACTAGAATTCTACTTTCTCGGGACGTTTTAGATTTACAACGACGACATCATTAAAAGTGTGAACTGCAGTCACACTGCAAGTTTATGTCCATAATCCTTAGATATTCTCTCCAAATGAGAACAATTTAACAGAAGAGTTTAACATTACCTTGGCTGTAGTCATGCTCTGTAGACAGAAGCTTCACCTGCACAGGTGATCTCATTAGCTCGTCCTGTCTCTCCACCTGCACGCAAAGCAACTTGTACTCTCTGCTGCCCTCTAGTGTTGCTAAAACGATTTATTATGTCCAATAAACAAACCTACAGAAAGACTTAACAGTGTGGGTCTTTCTTTTTATTTCAAGGGTCCCCATTTTATCTCAAACATCAATATAGCTAATATTTAACACTAATTGGTAAATATCAAACATGTATGCTTCATTACAGTTGAAACAATTGTTCTCTGGTAACAAATATTTATCATTAAACATGTGTGTTCATGTATGATCCATGGCACTCATCATGATGGACAAATATGATGGAAAAACATTCTATTAGTGTCAGTACAGTACACGAGGTTGGAAATCAACCACGCATTTGCGCATGCGTTGTCCACCTACAAGGAGGTTTATAACGGTCAGACGCGGAAGAATCTACGAAACTATCACTGATAGATTCTCAAAAATCATCTGATATTAAATGATCTTTTCTCTCAAGGATAAGGATGTTGAAGGAGTGACGTCACAGTGTCCACTGTTGAAGGATAAGGATGTTGAGTGTCCAGCTGGAAGGAGCACAGGTACATGTTGTGGTTTATTAAAGTCTCTTTTCATTTTATTGACATCGGTAAATGTAACGCTAAGTTTAAGTGAAGGTATCAAGACCTGTCGCCCTTCCCAGCTATCTTCTAAATAATCCACGGAGGAAAAATTCAGAAAAAAAAGTCTTATATAGATCCAGAGCGGTCCGTAATAGGAACAAAAAAACAAAACAGGCACTCGGGGCGAAGGCAGGGCACTTCTGGAGATCGGGGTCCCAACAGCAACTAAAACAAAAAGACAAAAGGACTCACTTGAGTAAATAAAAGTGCTGACAACGTCAGGAGTATCCAAAGGATTATCCAGTTGTGATTCAAAGGCGAGGAGCGAGATCGAAAGGACAGCCAACCTGGTCTGGAAACGCAATACTCTGGCGAGTTCTTCCGGGTAGAGACGCTCCTTATCAATGGGAAGAACCCGCCACTCCATCATCCCCAGCCGCGCACCTGCCAGCGTCTGTCACTCAAAACACAGGACACATGAAAACGGAAAACCACCTTCAAAATAAAACAAAAGAACATAAGCATGACACTTGTATGTTGATTCTATCAAATGTATTCTGCCTATTTTAAATGTTGACCTTTTTTCTTATAAGAGTAACTGTCAGGAGTCTTGATGTAAAACGTCACTCAAATGTGTCATTTATTTATTTCTCTCACAGGATTCAGAGTCAATGTTCATTGCACAGAATTTCCATCTCCGTCCTGCACTGTCTGTGATGATGGAACTTACATGGACAAATTGAACCGAGAGAAACATGGTTTCAAGTGTCTCGTCTGTACTGAAGGTAAAGTTTGTTCTTCACTAGAATGATGAGTTGGTCAGTATGTAGATGTGATGTAGAATTTGTTATTGACTAACAGGACTGAGAGAGATCAGATCCTGTACCTTCACAGCAAACACCAAGTGTGAACCTCTGGAGGGTTTTTTCTGTGTGGACGGCTCAGTGGACACATGTGTGGCAGCACAGCAACACTCCACATGTGAACCAGGACAGTTCATCATCAGAGCAGGCGAGTTTCACATCCAACATGTGAAATGCAAGAGTGCAGAAACTATAAGACACACACAATGTTCTTCACAGGAACGTCCTCCACAGACACTGAGTGTGGAACCTGCAGTGAAGGAACATTTTCAAATGGAACGTTCACGTCATGTCAGGATCACAAACAGTGAGTGAAGCTTCACAAATGTTTGCTCCAGATGTTTTCTTCTAAACTGTCTCCACTTGTCTTTGTAGATGTTCAACATATCTACGAGAAGGAACTATTTCTTCTGACTCTGTATGTCGAGAAGGTTTGACACCAGGAGAAGTGGCTGGAATTATTGTTGCTGTGATCGTTCTACTGATCACATGTTCTGTAGTTTATTGGTATAAAAAAAGAAAAAGAGGTAAAAAACAAATGCATTCATAAAAATCACATTATTATATTGATTTGTGTTTATCTGGAGTCATTTCCTTGAATTATTTTTCTCCTTAACCAGATGGAAAAGAGTTCAAGAGAAGAAGGAAGGTATGTAAGAATGTTTTTTAGTCATTTATCAAAGTGATTTAATGTTTAAATGTAATGTTGATTAATTTTGCAAATGTCATCACTTGTACAATTAAAATGAATGTCAATTTTGGTTTAATATCTTCAGCACTGCAGTATTTGTGCATCAGAGAAACGATCATTATTTCTTATTAGGAGGTGGCAGTGGGAATGAATGAATGTATGGATTCAACGGAGCATCCGTGAGAATTTCAATTAGTTTGAGCTTTTTTTTTAATCTAAACTGACTTATTTTTTTCTTGTCTTAGATCAATTTATTCATCTGAGAATAAGTCCGATGAAGTGGAACATGTTCCACTGATGGTAGAACCCGGGGAAGACCCAGAACACACTGAAGAAGCATGTTCCTCCACTGGGCTGGAAACACAGGGGGGTCCTCCAGAAAGAGCTGGACGATGTAACTGGGGAGAAGAAAGTATGGACCTCTCTGCTGAAGCTGCTGCCCCCGTGACAAGAATCCAGATAAACAGACCAGAGATAGCAGACGTTGAATATGAACTAATTGGACACGAGGATATTAAAGTAGATTGTTCAGTCATTCAATAGAATGTTTGAGTTTTATACAACATGAAAAATGTGTTCATAAATGATGTGTTCAGTGAACATAACATATTTCTGGCTGTTTTCATTTGCCTGTGTGTGTAGCTTAGTCTGTGATATAGAAAACAGTTTCTGTCAAAGCTTTCATTAATCTCATAAATGGCTGATCAGTTAAACATCAGCCAGGTTTGAGGATGTACTTCACTCCACAGCCGTCAGTGTTGCTTGTTCTTTCACTGCCCTTTTTGTGAGGTCACCAAATTCAGACCAGCACAGATGGACAAAACCCAACAGCACATACAAAGCCACTTGAGAAAGGCAATCATCGTGGAGGTGTGTACAGTATATGTTTAGTTAGTTCCTCGTATATTGCATCATAAAAGTCTAACCGTTTACATTTTTATGTTTGACAGACTATCCGATACACAGATGTGGGCTGCAGACCAGAACCTCACGTCCATTGTCATGTGCGTGTCAATGTGTGTCAATGCGCGCGTGTGTCAATGTGCGTCAATGCTTGCGCGCGTGTCAATGTGCGTCAATGCTTGCGTGCGTGTCAATGCGTGTGCGTGTGTCAATATGCTTGCGCGCGTGTCAATGTGCGTCAATGCTTGCGCGCGTGTCAATGTGCGTCAATGCGCGCGTGCGTGTCAATGTGCGTCAATGCGCCCGTGCGTGTCAATGCGTGTGCGTGCGTCAATATGCGCGCGAGTGTCAATGTGCGTCAATGCTTGCGCGCGTGTCAATGTGAGTCAATGCTTGCGCGTGTGTCAATGTGCGTCAATGCTTGCGCGTGTCAACACACGCACGCACACATTAAACAAATGCGCACACCCACATTAAACAAACGCGCACGCACACATAAAACACACGCATGCATACACAGACATGCACTGACAAACGCACACACACACGGTGACATGCAAACATAAAACACACGCACGCACGCACACATAAAACAAACGCGGATTTTATAGGTTTGTTTGTGATCTGTAGTTATGCGTTTGTGTGCATGTCATTGGTGTGTGTGCGCATGTGTCAGTGTGTGTCTGCGTGTGCGTGCGTGTGTGTGTTTTATGTGTGCATGTCACCGTGTGTGTGAGTGTGTCAGTGCATGTCTGTGTGTGCATGCGTGTGTTTTGTGTGCGTCCGCGTTTGTTTTATGAGTGCGTGCGTGCGTGTGTTTTATGTGTGCATGTCACATGAAACAAATGCGCGCACGCACACATAAAACAAATGCGCGCATGCACACATAAAACAAATGCGCGCATGCACACATAAAGCAAATGCGCGCATGCACACATAAAACAAATGCGCGCACGTCACATAAAACAAATGCGCGCACGCACACATAAAACAAATGCGCGCACGCACATATTAAAGAAATGCGCACGCGCACACAAAACAAATGCGCAAGAGCACACAAAACAAATGCGCGCGCACAGATAAAACAAATGCACACGCACACAACACACGCACGCACACATTAAACAAATGCGCACACCCACATAAAACAAACGCGCACGCACACATAAAACACACGCATGCATACACAGACATGCACTGACAAACGCACACACACACGGTGACATGCAAACATAAAACACACGCACGCACGCACACATAAAACAAACGCGGGTTTTATAGGTTTGTTTGTGACGTGTAGTTATGCGTTTGTGTGCATGTCATTGGTGTGTGTGCGCATGTGTCAGTGTGTGTCTGCGTGTGCGTGCGTGTGTGTGTTTTATGTGTGCATGTCACCGTGTGTGTGCGTGTGTCAGTGCATGTCTGTGTGTGCATGCGTGTGTTTTGTGTGCGTCCGCGTTTGTTTTATGTGTGCGTGCGTGCGTGTGTTTTATGTGTGCATGTCACATGAAACAAATGCGCGCACGCACACATTAAACAAATGCGCGCATGCACACATAAAACAAATGCGCGCATGCACACATAAAACAAATGCGCGCATGCACACATAAAGCAAATGCGCGCATGCACACATAAAACAAATGCGCGCACGTCACATAAAACAAATGCGCGCACGCACACATAAAACAAATGCGCGCACGCACATATTAAAGAAATGCGCACGCGCACACAAAACAAATGCGCAAGAGCACACAAAACAAATGCGCGCGCACAGATAAAACAAATGCACACGCACACAACACACACACGTACACATTAAACAAATGCGCACACCCACATTAAACAAACGCGCACGCACACATAAAACACACGCATGCATACACAGACATGCACTGACAAACGCACACACACACGGTGACATGCAAACATAAAACACACGCACGCACGCACGCACACATAAAACAAACGCGGATTTTATAGGTTTGTTTGTGATCTGTAGTTATGCGTTTGTGTGCATGTCATTGGTGTGTGTGCGCATGTGTCAGTGTGTGTCTGCGTGTGCGTGCGTGTGTGTGTTTTATGTGTGCATGTCACCGTGTGTGTGCGTGTGTCAGTGCATGTCTGTGTGTGCATGCGTGTGTGTGTTTTATGTGTGCATGTCACCGTGTGTGTGCGTGTGTCAGTGCATGTCTGTGTGTGCATGCGTGTGTTTTGTGTGCGTCCGCGTTTGTTTTATGTGTGCGTGCGTGCGTGTGTTTTATGTGTGCATGTCACATGAAACAAATGCGCGCACGCACACATAAAACAAATGCGCGCATGCACACATAAAACAAATGCGCGCATGCACACATAAAACAAATGCGCGCGCGCGCACACAAAACACACGGATGCACACACAGACATGCACTGACACACGCACACACACACGGTGACATGCACACATAAAACAAACGCGGACGCACACAAAACAATGTGCGTCAATGCTTGCGCGTGTCAACACACAACACACGCACGCACACATTAAACAAATGCGCACACCCACATTAAACAAACGCGCACGCACACATAAAACACACGCATGCATACACAGACATGCACTGACAAACGCACACACACACGGTGACATGCAAACATAAAACACACGCACGCACGCACACATAATGCGTGTGTTTTGTGTGCGTCCGCGTTTGTTTTATGTGTGCGTGCGTGCGTGTGTTTTATGTGTGCATGTCACATGAAACAAATGCGCGCACGCACACATAAAACAAATGCGCGCATGCACACATAAAACAAATGCGCGCATGCACACATAAAGCAAATGCGCGCATGCACACATAACACAAATGCGCGCATGCACACATAAAACAAATGCGCGCACGTCACATAAAACAAATGCGCGCACGCACACATAAAACAAATGCGCGCACGCACATATTAAAGAAATGCGCACGCGCACACAAAACAAATGCGCAAGAGCACACAAAACAAATGCGCGCGCACAGATAAAACAAATGCACACGCACACAACACACGCACGCACACATTAAACAAATGCGCACACCCACATAAAACAAACGCGCACGCACACATAAAACACACGCATGCATACACAGACATGCACTGACAAACGCACACACACACGGTGACATGCAAACATAAAACACACGCACGCACGCACACATAAAACAAACGCGGGTTTTATAGGTTTGTTTGTGATGTGTAGTTATGCGTTTGTGTGCATGTCATTGGTGTGTGTGCGCATGTGTCAGTGTGTGTCTGCGTGTGCGTGCGTGTGTGTGTTTTATGTGTGCATGTCACCGTGTGTGTGCGTGTGTCAGTGCATGTCTGTGTGTGCATGCGTGTGTGTGTTTTATGTGTGCATGTCACCGTGTGTGTGCGTGTGTCAGTGCATGTCTGTGTGTGCATGCGTGTGTTTTGTGTGCGTCCGCGTTTGTTTTATGTGTGCGTGCGTGCGTGTGTTTTATGTGTGCATGTCACATGAAACAAATGCGCGCACGCACACATAAAACAAATGCGCGCATGCACACATAAAACAAATGCGCGCATGCACACATAAAACAAATGCGCGCGCGCGCACACAAAACACACGGATGCACACACAGACATGCACTGACACACGCACACACACGGTGACATGCACACATAAAACAAACGCGGACGCACACAAAACAAACGCGCACGCACACATAAAACACACGCATGCATACATAGACATGCACTGACAAACGCACACACACACGGTGACATGCAAACATAAAACACACGCACGCACGAACACATAAAACAAACGCGGATTTTTTTTACAATAGAATAGAATAGAAAAGCTTTATTCATCCCCAGAGGGGAAACACACTTTCACAACAGCGCAGATTAAAAAAAATATATATAGGTTTGTTTGTGACGTGTAGTTTTGCGTTTGTGTGCATGTCACTGGTGTGTGTGCGCATGTGTCAGTGTGTGTCTGCGTGTGCGTGCGTGTGTGTGTTTTATGTGTGCATGTCACCGTGTGTGTGTGCGTGTGTCAGTGCATGTCTGTGTGTGCATGCGTGTGTTTAATGTGTGCGTGCGCGTTTGTTTTGTGTGCGTCCGCGTTTGTTTTATGTGTGCGTGCGTGCGTGTGTTTATGTGTGCATGTCACCGTGTGTGTGGGCGTGTGTCAGTGCATGTCTGTGTGTGCATGCGTGTGTTTTAGGTGTGCGTGCGCGTTTCTTTGATGTGTGCGTCCGCGTTTGTTTTATGTGTGCGTGCGTGCGTGTGTTTTATGTGTGCATGTCACCGTGTGTGTGTGCGTTTGTCAGTGCATGTCCGTGTACGCATGCGTGTGTTTTATGTGTGCGTGCGCGTTTGTTTTATGTGGGTGTGCGCATTTGTTTAATGTGTGCGTTCGTGCACAGTAAATTTCCAAGTGTCAAAAAGGAAGTGTTAATGTATTTTAACTATTTCATAGACTGGTTTAACTCTTCCAGATGTAACACAACAACAACAGGTGTAAAACGTGGCTCCTCCCCCTGCAGTGCTGTTGTCAATATCCAGAGTTAAAACCCAGGTGTTATTTATTCAGTGTAAAAAGTGAATGAACACTGTCAAGGGTCAATTTAACAATATTCAGTGTTAATATCTTAATATGCTCCGCCCATTTCAAATGATCCAGAAGTTTCTAGAGTAATTGGACCTCATGGACCACCGCCATGTTTCCATTGGTAAAGACTGTGGTAAGTCTCTCCATCTGCTGACTTATATTTAAATGAATTAAACGATTTATACAATTGTATTCACCGTGACTGTACTACCATTCGCTTTTTAGACTTCTAATGTAGATGAATTGCTATGTGGTTCACCAACATTAAGTTACATTCTATTACTTGTAATGCGGTACAGTTAACCTGCGCAGTGAACACCACGTGTAGACACTTGTAACCAATACCACTATGGATTATTGTGTATATTCGGTTTATGGTGCTCGCTCAAAACAACAGATGTATATGCTGTCTGTACATGCGCGCGCCAGTAAGTACGGTAGTTCATTCCCGCGCCACTCCCCCTCTGTCAGGCTTTAGTTTTTAGTAATGTAACCCAGCCGTTTATTTGTCGTTTTATGTTTCAATTATTTTCACTGGAAGTATATAATTAAACCCAGTTGTTATTTTCGTGTTTTATGTTTTATTACTTTTCAATGCATGTATCGCATCAAGACACTGTCGCTTTAAGACGGCCATTGTTTTTTACCTGCGTTCCACGGATGAGACGCGTGGTGTTCAGATGCTTCAGCGGCTCAGAGACTGAGACACGTGTAAGTAAGTAAGTAAGTAAGTAATATTTATTTATATAGCGCTTTTCGAGACCAGGGTCACAAAGCGCTTTAACAATCAAAAACAATACTCAAAACAGTACATACTTCAAAGATCAAGACAACACCGAGAACAACAAGTTCGAGAAATTCAAGGAAAAGCCTGAACAAATAGAAACGTCTTAAGATGTTTCTTAAAGGAGTCAGTAGACTCCATCAAGCGCAAAGAGAGAGGAAGATTGTTCCAAAGCTTAGGAGCAACAGCCTGAAAAGATTTCTCTCCTCTGGTCCTGAGCCGTGTGCGTGGAACCATCAGTAGATTCTGATCCACAGACCTCAGAGACCGAGCTGGGGTGTAAGGCTGGATCAGATCAGTGATGTAAGGAGGAGCCTGACCATGAATAGCTCTGAAAGTAAGAACCAGAATTTTAAAGTTGATCCTGAAAGAAACTGGAAGCCAGTGAAGAGTTTTAAGGATCGGAGAAATGTGAGTTCTCCTACTTGAGCGGGTCAGAATTCTCGCTGCAGAGTTCTGAATCAACTGCAGACGAGACAGCTCCTTCTTGTTAAGACATGAAAACAAACCGTTACAATAGTCCAGACGAGAAGAAACAAACGCATGGATTACAAGCTCCAGATCATGTTGTGACAACATTTTCCTAAGTTTAGAGATTTTTCTCAGTTGAAGGAAACAGTTTCTGGTCAGTTTTCTGCAGTGTTGAACAAGAGACATGTCTTTATCAAATACAACACCCAGGTTTCTCAGGCTCAGTTTGACAGACTGACCTAAGTCACCCAAGTACTGACTCAACCATGGAATCTTATCATCAGGAGCAATCACCAGAGTTTCAGTTTTGTCCACATTAAGCTGTAAAGTGTGCCAACGCTCCTGCAATTTTACTGAATACACTCGCTTATCACTCCTAGGTGAGCCTAAACAATACGTTTATATTATTGTTTATATTGCTGTGTGTAAATGAATGTTGTGTCGAAGCAGCTATTTAAGTTTTTGTGTGAAACTTGAAGCATTGTTTTATAACTTTATTCAAGTGTATATTTTCGATAGTATTTTATATTGTACTGTTTCACTTTGTTTTGAAAGTAAGTTGCACTTTATATTTTGTTATCGCGTGGTGTTCAGATGCTTCAGCGGCTCAGAGTTCACCGCATCTGTTATTTAACACGCCGATTAAACGTTCGTGCTGTTGTATGGTTAACAAGCGTTGAATGTGTTGAAGGTGCCGTAGCTAAGAATCTTGAATATTAATAAAATAAATCGCCTACCATGACCCACCAATATAGCAAACTTTTTATTGGAATATAAATATATTTTCGTCCTTCAAAATAACAAACAAAATACGTGCGTGAGTTACATTATAATTAAAAAAGCTAAGTTTTAGCGAACTAGCTCTCGTGTTAACGCACCACAGAAAGTTACATTACACGCAATGAAACATTATTTCTGAGTCTTAAAGCAATAATGATATCTTACCTCAATAGACGAGTGACGCGCACCTGATTCCGTCAAGTTATGCACAAACGTGAGGATAAAATGCGATCGATCTTTGTCAACAAGTGTGACGTCATCATCCGGAAGTTGCGTATGCGGCAATTTGAAAACTTTTTAGCTGACGCTAAATTTAAACTAAACTTAACTCGGTCTTTATACAAGCACGCATCTACTATTGTATTCATGGCGCTTTTAAACAAACAAGCACAATATCTCATTGTATTCCTGTGGTGTGACGTCACCGCTGCAGGATCAGTTGATTAGCATGTGTGACGTCACCCCTGCAGACTCGCGATTAATGTTGACAAACGTCACGTAGACGCTCATAATCGCAGCTAAATAAAAAGAAAACATATGTCCATAAACGCAATCTCAATGAAAGCTTCTATTTTCATAGAAAAGCGCACCGGATTATAAAGAGGATCAAGCGAAATAGCACAGACTTTATTTTACTCATTCATAAAACAATGTCAACATTATGGAGTTGAAACACCTAAAAATATACAATATAGTCACTTTTACAGGACCTTTTAAGCATGTTTTAATCCGCGAGAGCTTCTTGACTTCCGCGATGCGTAAACAATCCAAGCTCCAAAAAATTAAAATTAAGCATTTTTACCGATTTATATTCACTCTGTACCTCCTTAAAGTGGTTTGAGGTCGTTAAGCACAATCAGGATTAGAATCACACTGTTGACATTAAACATTTCAAATGAGCTTCATAGTTGTAGAATTACGGTAGCCAAATGAAACAGCGACACGTCACGTTACCAAGGCAACGAAGAGATGGGCGACGCGTCAAATGTAACCCGGGTCGTTTGAATCCGACGTCGGGGGGTGCTCTGTATAATACTGGGTGACCCGTGCGTGTCAATGCGTGCGCGCGTGTCAATGTGCGTCAATACGTGTGTGTCAATGTGCGTCAATGTGCGTCAATACGTGTGTGTGTGTCAATGTGCGTCAATGCGTGCGGGTGTGTCAATGCGTATAGACGTGTGTTTATATGTGTGTACATATATGTGTGTATGTGTATAGACGTGTGTGTGTATATATGTGTGTGTATGTGTATAGACGTGTGTGTGTATATATATGTGTGTATGTGTATAGACGTGTGTGTGTGTATATATGTGTGTGTATAGACGTGTGTGTATATATATGTGTGTATGTGTATAGACGTGTGTGTATATGTGTGTATGTGTATAGACGTGTGTGTGTGTGTGTGTGTGTGTATATATATATATACGTGTGTGTGTTTATATATGTGTGTATGTGTATAGACGTGTGTGTGTATATATATGTGTGTATATGTGTGTATGTGTATAGACGTGTGTGTGTGTATATGTGTGTATGTGTATAGACGTGTGTGTATATATATGTGTGTATATGTGTGTATGTGTATAGACGTGTGTGTATATATACGTGTGTATGTGTATAGATGTGTGTGTGTATATGTATATGTGTGTATGTGTATAGACGTGTGTGTGTGTGTGTGTGTGTGTATATACTGTATATATATTGTAACGATCCTGTTTGTTCTGTTCATTAATGTTGCGGGCACTTTAAGAAGGTGAGTCTGTGCGCATGCGCAGTTGTTGTTAGAGAGATTTCGCGTTCAACTAGTGGTGTGAAGAACGAGCGGCGTTGGTTGTGGCCGAAACAATAACCTCTCTGTGAGTACAGCGAACAAAGAAACAATATCTGTGCAAGACAACCGTCTGGTCATGTGTGGAGGACCAAACGTTACATTGGTGTCAGAAGCGACTTTTTCGGACCTGCTCCTGAGGCGAAGCTAACGGTTATTAGCAACGAACTTTGCTAACGAACGTCCCCGGTATGTACGGGAAAGTGAAGAGCGAAAGTGAGGAGATGGACGTTGGTGCGAGACGACGGGACCATGCTCAACAGTTAAGAGACGCTGTGTTACAACTCTCAGAAGAAGAATGTGCGTCAATGCGTGCGCCAATGTGCAGCAACTGGGCTTCATCAAGTATCAAGTACCATGATTTTGTTCAATGAGATGAAAACTTATTTGATGTTCAATCCAGTGTTCAGGTTGACTTCAGTGCTTATGTTTTAGTAGAAGTGAAGCTGTGGTGCTTTAGTTTAATACATGGACACAGCACTAAACTTTGTTGTTGGTTGTTAGTTGTTTTTTTAGATTTTGGGATCAACCGTCACTTTTTAGTAATGGGAGAATTATTTCTCTGCACTGTGCGAGTCGTCCCAGAGCCATTGTTCAGCCTGAAGCCAATACGTTTTTAGGTTGAAAAGTTTGCCCCCCTGAAAAAATGTAATGCCCCCCCTTAAATGTTTTTCTGCAGCCGGGTCTGTCAGTGTTATACTAGATCCACTCAGTATAAACTGTTGTCAACATTGAAGTCAAATCATCTCCAGAAATGATACTTTGTGATGAAGTCTTAATGTTAAAAGAGACAAATGTAATAATATCTTTAATGAATCAATTCATGTACATTTATATCAAACCTGCTATTCCCTGCATGATGGGATCAGAAACACTAGAATTCTACTTTCTCGGGACGTTTTAGATTTACAACGACGACATCATTAAAAGTGTGAACTGCAGTCACACTGCAAGTTTATGTCCATAATCCTTAGATATTCTTTCCAAATGAGAACAATTTAACAGAAGAGTTTAACATTACCTTGGCTGTAGTCATGCTCTGTAGACAGAAGCTTCACCTGCACAGGTGATCTCATTAGCTCGTCCTGTCTCTCCACCTGCACGCAAAGCAACTTGTACTCTCTGCTGCCCTCTAGTGTTGCTAAAACGATTTATTATGTCCAATAAACAAACCTACAGAAAGACTTAACAGTGTGGGTCTTTCTTTTTATTTCAAGGGTCCCCATTTTATCTCAAACATCAATATAGCTAATATTTAACACTAATTGGTAAATATCAAACATGTATGCTTCATTACAGTTGAAACAATTGTTCTCTGGTAACAAATATTTATCATTAAACATGTGTGTTCATGTATGATCCATGGCACTCATCATGATGGACAAATATGATGGAAAAACATTCTATTAGTGTCAGTACAGTACACGAGGTTGGAAATCAACCACGCATTTGCGCATGCGTTGTCCACCTACAAGGAGGTTTATAACGGTCAGACGCGGAAGAATCTACGAAACTATCACTGATAGATTCTCAAAAATCATCTGATATTAAATGATCTTTTCTCTCAAGGATAAGGATGTTGAAGGAGTGACGTCACAGTGTCCACTGTTGAAGGATAAGGATGTTGAGTGTCCAGCTGGAAGGAGCACAGGTACATGTTGTGGTTTATTAAAGTCTCTTTTCATTTTATTGACATCGGTAAATGTAACGCTAAGTTTAAGTGAAGGTATCAAGACCTGTCGCCCTTCCCAGCTATCTTCTAAATAATCCACGGAGGAAAAATTCAGAAAAAAAAGTCTTATATAGATCCAGAGCGGTCCGTAATAGGAACAAAAAAACAAAACAGGCACTCGGGGCGAAGGCAGGGCACTTCTGGAGATCGGGGTCCCAACAGCAACTAAAACAAAAAGACAAAAGGACTCACTTGAGTAAATAAAAGTGCTGACAACGTCAGGAGTATCCAAAGGATTATCCAGTTGTGATTCAAAGGCGAGGAGCGAGATCGAAAGGACAGCCAACCTGGTCTGGAAACGCAATACTCTGGCGAGTTCTTCCGGGTAGAGACGCTCCTTATCAATGGGAAGAACCCGCCACTCCATCATCCCCAGCCGCGCACCTGCCAGCGTCTGTCACTCAAAACACAGGACACATGAAAACGGAAAACCACCTTCAAAATAAAACAAAAGAACATAAGCATGACACTTGTATGTTGATTCTATCAAATGTATTCTGCCTATTTTAAATGTTGACCTTTTTTCTTATAAGAGTAACTGTCAGGAGTCTTGATGTAAAACGTCACTCAAATGTGTCATTTATTTATTTCTCTCACAGGATTCAGAGTCAATGTTCATTGCACAGAATTTCCATCTCCGTCCTGCACTGTCTGTGATGATGGAACTTACATGGACAAATTGAACCGAGAGAAACATGGTTTCAAGTGTCTCGTCTGTACTGAAGGTAAAGTTTGTTCTTCACTAGAATGATGAGTTGGTCAGTATGTAGATGTGATGTAGAATTTGTTATTGACTAACAGGACTGAGAGAGATCAGATCCTGTACCTTCACAGCAAACACCAAGTGTGAACCTCTGGAGGGTTTTTTCTGTGTGGACGGCTCAGTGGACACATGTGTGGCAGCACAGCAACACTCCACATGTGAACCAGGACAGTTCATCATCAGAGCAGGCGAGTTTCACATCCAACATGTGAAATGCAAGAGTGCAGAAACTATAAGACACACACAATGTTCTTCACAGGAACGTCCTCCACAGACACTGAGTGTGGAACCTGCAGTGAAGGAACATTTTCAAATGGAACGTTCACGTCATGTCAGGATCACAAACAGTGAGTGAAGCTTCACAAATGTTTGCTCCAGATGTTTTCTTCTAAACTGTCTCCACTTGTCTTTGTAGATGTTCAACATATCTACGAGAAGGAACTATTTCTTCTGACTCTGTATGTCGAGAAGGTTTGACACCAGGAGAAGTGGCTGGAATTATTGTTGCTGTGATCGTTCTACTGATCACATGTTCTGTAGTTTATTGGTATAAAAAAAGAAAAAGAGGTAAAAAACAAATGCATTCATAAAAATCACATTATTATATTGATTTGTGTTTATCTGGAGTCATTTCCTTGAATTATTTTTCTCCTTAACCAGATGGAAAAGAGTTCAAGAGAAGAAGGAAGGTATGTAAGAATGTTTTTTAGTCATTTATCAAAGTGATTTAATGTTTAAATGTAATGTTGATTAATTTTGCAAATGTCATCACTTGTACAATTAAAATGAATGTCAATTTTGGTTTAATATCTTCAGCACTGCAGTATTTGTGCATCAGAGAAACGATCATTATTTCTTATTAGGAGGTGGCAGTGGGAATGAATGAATGTATGGATTCAACGGAGCATCCGTGAGAATTTCAATTAGTTTGAGCTTTTTTTTTAATCTAAACTGACTTATTTTTTTCTTGTCTTAGATCAATTTATTCATCTGAGAATAAGTCCGATGAAGTGGAACATGTTCCACTGATGGTAGAACCCGGGGAAGACCCAGAACACACTGAAGAAGCATGTTCCTCCACTGGGCTGGAAACACAGGGGGGTCCTCCAGAAAGAGCTGGACGATGTAACTGGGGAGAAGAAAGTATGGACCTCTCTGCTGAAGCTGCTGCCCCCGTGACAAGAATCCAGATAAACAGACCAGAGATAGCAGACGTTGAATATGAACTAATTGGACACGAGGATATTAAAGTAGATTGTTCAGTCATTCAATAGAATGTTTGAGTTTTATACAACATGAAAAATGTGTTCATAAATGATGTGTTCAGTGAACATAACATATTTCTGGCTGTTTTCATTTGCCTGTGTGTGTAGCTTAGTCTGTGATATAGAAAACAGTTTCTGTCAAAGCTTTCATTAATCTCATAAATGGCTGATCAGTTAAACATCAGCCAGGTTTGAGGATGTACTTCACTCCACAGCCGTCAGTGTTGCTTGTTTCATAAAACAAATTCAGACCAGCACAGATGGACAAAACCCAACAGCACATACAAAGCCACTTGAGAAAGGCAATCATCATGGAGGTGTGTACAGTATATGTTTAGTTAGTTCCTCGTATATTGCATCATAAAAGTCTAACCGTTTACATTTTTATGTTTGACAGACTATCCGATACACAGATGTGGGCTGCAGACCAGAACCTCACGTCCATTGTCATGTGCGTGTCAATGTGTGTCAATGCGCGCGTGTGTCAATGTGCGTCAATGCTTGCGCGCGTGTCAATGTGCGTCAATGCTTGCGTGCGTGTCAATGCGTGTGCGTGTGTCAATATGCTTGCGCGCGTGTCAATGTGCGTCAATGCTTGCGCGCGTGTCAATGTGCGTCAATGCGCGCGTGCGTGTCAATGTGCGTCAATGCGCCCGTGCGTGTCAATGCGTGTGCGTGCGTCAATATGCGCGCGAGTGTCAATGTGCGTCAATGCTTGCGCGCGTGTCAATGTGAGTCAATGCTTGCGCGTGTGTCAATGTGCGTCAATGCTTGCGCGTGTCAACACACAACACACGCACGCACACATTAAACAAATGCGCACACCCACATTAAACAAACGCGCACGCACACATAAAACACACGCATGCATACACAGACATGCACTGACAAACGCACACACACACGGTGACATGCAAACATAAAACACACGCACGCACGCACACATAAAACAAACGCGGATTTTATAGGTTTGTTTGTGATCTGTAGTTATGCGTTTGTGTGCATGTCATTGGTGTGTGTGCGCATGTGTCAGTGTGTGTCTGCGTGTGCGTGCGTGTGTGTGTTTTATGTGTGCATGTCACCGTGTGTGTGAGTGTGTCAGTGCATGTCTGTGTGTGCATGCGTGTGTTTTGTGTGCGTCCGCGTTTGTTTTATGAGTGCGTGCGTGCGTGTGTTTTATGTGTGCATGTCACATGAAACAAATGCGCGCACGCACACATAAAACAAATGCGCGCATGCACACATAAAACAAATGCGCGCATGCACACATAAAGCAAATGCGCGCATGCACACATAAAACAAATGCGCGCACGTCACATAAAACAAATGCGCGCACGCACACATAAAACAAATGCGCGCACGCACATATTAAAGAAATGCGCACGCGCACACAAAACAAATGCGCAAGAGCACACAAAACAAATGCGCGCGCACAGATAAAACAAATGCACACGCACACGCACACAACACACGCACGCACACATTAAACAAATGCGCACACCCACATAAAACAAACGCACACGCACACATAAAACACACGCATGCATACACAGACATGCACTGACAAACGCACACACACACGGTGACATGCAAACATAAAACACACGCACGCACGCACACATAAAACAAACGCGGGTTTTATAGGTTTGTTTGTGATGTGTAGTTATGCGTTTGTGTGCATGTCATTGGTGTGTGTGCGCATGTGTCAGTGTGTGTCTGCGTGTGCGTGCGTGTGTGTGTTTTATGTGTGCATGTCACCGTGTGTGTGCGTGTGTCAGTGCATGTCTGTGTGTGCATGCGTGTGTTTTGTGTGCGTCCGCGTTTGTTTTATGTGTGCGTGCGTGCGTGTGTTTTATGTGTGCATGTCACATGAAACAAATGCGCGCACGCACACATAAAACAAATGCGCGCATGCACACATAAAACAAATGCGCGCATGCACACATAAAACAAATGCGCGCATGCACACATAAAGCAAATGCGCGCATGCACACATAAAACAAATGCGCGCATGCACACATAAAGCAAATGCGCGCACGTCACATAAAACAAATGCGCGCACGCACACATAAAACAAATGCGCGCACGTCACATAAAACAAATGCGCGCACGCACACATAAGACAAATGCGCGCACGCACATATTAAAGAAATGCGCACGCGCACACAAAACAAATGCGCAAGAGCACACAAAACAAATGCGCGCGCACAGATAAAACAAATGCACACGCACACAACACACGCACGCACACATTAAACAAATGCGCACACCCACATAAAACAAACGCGCACGCACACATAAAACACACGCATGCATACACAGACATGCACTGACAAACGCACACACACACGGTGACATGCAAACATAAAACACACGCACGCACGCACACATAAAACAAACGCGGATTTTATAGGTTTGTTTGTGATCTGTAGTTATGCGTTTGTGTGCATGTCATTGGTGTGTGTGCGCATGTGTCAGTGTGTGTCTGCGTGTGCGTGCGTGTGTGTGTTTTATGTGTGTATGTCACCGTGTGTGTGCGTGTGTCAGTGCATGTCTGTGTGTGCATGCGTGTGTGTGTTTTATGTGTGCATGTCACCGTGTGTATGCGTGTGTCAGTGCATGTCTGTGTGTGCATGCGTGTGTTTTGTGTGCGTCCGCGTTTGTTTTATGTGTGCGTGCGTGCGTGTGTTTTATGTGTGCATGTCACATGAAACAAATGCGCGCACGCACACAAAAAACAAATGCGCGCATGCACACATAAAACAAATGCGCGCATGCACACATAAAGCAAATGCGCGCATGCACACATAACACAAATGCGCGCACGTCACATAAAGCAAATGCGCGCATGCACACATAAAACAAATGCGCGCGCGCACATATTAAAGAAATGCGCACGCGCACACAAAACAAATGCGCAAGAGCACACAAAACAAATGCGCGCGCACAGATAAAACAAATGCACACGCACACAACACACGCACGCACACATTAAACAAATGCGCACACCCACATAAAACAAACGCGCACGCACACATAAAACACACGCATGCATACACAGACATGCACTGACAAACGCACACACACACGGTGACATGCAAACATAAAACACACGCACGCACGCACACATAAAACAAACGCGGGTTTTATAGGTTTGTTTGTGATGTGTAGTTATGCGTTTGTGTGCATGTCATTGGTGTGTGTGCGCATGTGTCAGTGTGTGTCTGCGTGTGCGTGCGTGTGTGTGTTTTATGTGTGCATGTCACCGTGTGTGTGCGTGTGTCAGTGCATGTCTGTGTGTGCATGCGTGTGTTTTGTGTGCGTCCGCGTTTGTTTTATGTGTGCGTGCGTGCGTGTGTTTTATGTGTGCATGTCACATGAAACAAATGCGCGCACGCACACATAAAACAAATGCGCGCATGCACACATAAAACAAATGCGCGCATGCACACATAAAACAAATGCGCGCATGCACACATAAAGCAAATGCGCGCATGCACACATAAAACAAATGCGCGCACGTCACATAAAACAAATGCGCGCACGCACACATAAAACAAATGCGCGCACGCACATATTAAAGAAATGCGCACGCGCACACAAAACAAATGCGCAAGAGCACACAAAACAAATGCGCGCGCACAGATAAAACAAATGCACACGCACACAACACACGCACGCACACATTAAACAAATGCGCACACCCACATAAAACAAACGCGCACGCACACATAAAACACACGCATGCATACACAGACATGCACTGACAAACGCACACACACACGGTGACATGCAAACATAAAACACACGCACGCACGCACACATAAAACAAACGCGGATTTTATAGGTTTGTTTGTGATCTGTAGTTATGCGTTTGTGTGCATGTCATTGGTGTGTGTGCGCATGTGTCAGTGTGTGTCTGCGTGTGCGTGCGTGTGTGTGTTTTATGTGTGCATGTCACCGTGTGTGTGCGTGTGTCAGTGCATGTCTGTGTGTGCATGCGTGTGTGTGTTTTATGTGTGCATGTCACCGTGTGTGTGCGTGTGTCAGTGCATGTCTGTGTGTGCATGCGTGTGTTTTGTGTGCGTCCGCGTTTGTTTTATGTGTGCTTGCGTGCGTGTGTTTTATGTGTGCATGTCACATAAAACAAATGCGCGCATGCACACATAAAACAAATGCGCGCGCGCGCACACAAAACACACGGATGCACACACAGACATGCACTGACACACGCACACACACACGGTGACATGCACACATAAAACAAACGCGGACGCACACAAAACAATGTGCGTCAATGCTTGCGCGTGTCAACACACAACACACGCACGCACACATTAAACAAATGCGCACACCCACATTAAACAAACGCGCACGCACACATAAAACACACGCATGCATACACAGACATGCACTGACAAACGCACACACACACGGTGACATGCAAACATAAAACACACGCATGCACGCACACATAATGCGTGTGTTTTGTGTGCGTCCGCGTTTGTTTTATGTGTGCGTGCGTGCGTGTGTTTTATGTGTGCATGTCACATGAAACAAATGCGCGCACGCACACATAAAACAAATGCGCGCATGCACACATAAAACAAATGCGCGCATGCACACATAAAGCAAATGCGCGCATGCACACATAACACAAATGCGCGCACGTCACATAAAACAAATGCGCGCACGCACACAAAACAAATGCGCGCACGCACATATTAAAGAAATGCGCACGCGCACACAAAACAAATGCGCAAGAGCACACAAAACAAATGCGCGCGCACAGATAAAACAAATGCACACGCACACAACACACGCACGCACACATTAAACAAATGCGCACACCCACATAAAACAAACGCGCACGCACACATAAAACACACGCATGCATACACAGACATGCACTGACAAACGCACACACACACGGTGACATGCAAACATAAAACACACGCACGCACCCACACATAAAACAAACGCGGGTTTTATAGGTTTGTTTGTGATGTGTAGTTATGCGTTTGTGTGCATGTCATTGGTGTGTGTGCGCATGTGTCAGTGTGTGTCTGCGTGTGCGTGCGTGTGTGTGTTTTATGTGTGCATGTCACCGTGTGTGTGCGTGTGTCAGTGCATATCTGTGTGTGCATGCGTGTGTTTTGTGTGCGTCCGCGTTTGTTTTATGTGTGCGGGCGTGCGTGTGTTTTATGTGTGCATGTCACATGAAACAAATGCGCGCACGCACACATAAAACAAATGCGCGCATGCACACATAAAACAAATGCGCGCATGCACACATAAAACAAATGCGCGCATGCACACATAAAACAAATGCGCGCATGCACACATAAAACAAATGCGCGCATGCACACATAAAACAAATGCGCGCATGCACACATAAAGCAAATGCGCGCATGCACACATAAAACAAATGCGCGCACGTCACATAAAACAAATGCGCGCACGCACACATAAAACAAATGCGCGCACGCACATATTAAAGAAATGCGCACGCGCACACAAAACAAATGCGCAAGAGCACACAAAACAAATGCGCGCGCACAGATAAAACAAATGCACACGCACACAACACACGCACGCACACATTAAACAAATGCGCACACCCACATAAAACAAACGCGCACGCACACATAAAACACACGCATGCATACACAGACATGCACTGACAAACGCACACACACACGGTGACATGCAAACATAAAACACACGCACGCACGCACACATAAAACAAACGCGGATTTTATAGGTTTGTTTGTGATCTGTAGTTATGCGTTTGTGTGCATGTCATTGGTGTGTGTGCGCATGTGTCAGTGTGTGTCTGCGTGTGCGTGCGTGTGTGTGTTTTATGTGTGCATGTCACCGTGTGTGTGCGTGTGTCAGTGCATGTCTGTGTGTGCATGCGTGTGTGTGTTTTATGTGTGCATGTCACCGTGTGTGTGCGTGTGTCAGTGCATGTCTGTGTGTGCATGCGTGTGTTTTGTGTGCGTCCGCGTTTGTTTTATGTGTGCGTGCGTGCGTGTGTTTTATGTGTGCATGTCACATGAAACAAATGCGCGCACGCACACATAAAACAAATGCGCGCATGCACACATAAAACAAATGCGCGCATGCACACATAAAACAAATGCGCGCGCGCGCACACAAAACACACGGATGCACACACAGACATGCACTGACACACGCACACACACACGGTGACATGCACACATAAAACAAACGCGGACGCACACAAAACAAACGCGCACGCACACATAAAACACACGCATGCATACATAGACATGCACTGACAAACGCACACACACACGGTGACATGCAAACATAAAACACACGCACGCACGAACACATAAAACAAACGCGGATTTTTTTTAGAATAGAATAGAATAGAAAAGCTTTATTCATCCCCAGAGGGGAAACACACTTTCACAACAGCGCAGATTAAAAAATATATATATAGGTTTGTTTGTGATGTGTAGTTATGCGTTTGTGTGCATGTCACTGGTGTGTGTGCGCATGTGTCAGTGTGTGTCTGCGTGTGCGTGCGTGTGTGTGTTTTATGTGTGCATGTCACCGTGTGTGTGTGCGTGTGTCAGTGCATGTCTGTGTGTGCATGCGTGTGTTTAATGTGTGCGTGCGCGTTTGTTTTGTGTGCGTCCGCGTTTGTTTTATGTGTGCGTGCGTGCGTGTGTTTTATGTGTGCATGTCACCGTGTGTGTGTGCGTTTGTCAGTGCATGTCCGTGTACGCATGCGTGTGTTTTATGTGTGCGTGCGCGTTTGTTTTATGTGGGTGTGCGCATTTGTTTAATGTGTGCGTTCGTGCACAGTAAATTTCCAAGTGTCAAAAAGGAAGTGTTAATGTATTTTAACTATTTCATAGACTGGTTTAACTCTTCCAGATGTAACACAACAACAACAGGTGTAAAACGTGGCTCCTCCCCCTGCAGTGCTGTTGTCAATATCCAGAGTTAAAACCCAGGTGTTATTTATTCAGTGTAAAAAGTGAATGAACACTGTCAAGGGTCAATTTAACAATATTCAGTGTTAATATCTTAATATGCTCCGCCCATTTCAAATGATCCAGAAGTTTCTAGAGTAATTGGACCTCATGGACCACCGCCATGTTTCCATTGGTAAAGACTGTGGTAAGTCTCTCCATCTGCTGACTTATATTTAAATGAATTAAACGATTTATACAATTGTATTCACCGTGACTGTACTACCATTCGCTTTTTAGACTTCTAATGTAGATGAATTGCTATGTGGTTCACCAACATTAAGTTACATTCTATTACTTGTAATGCGGTACAGTTAACCTGCGCAGTGAACACCACGTGTAGACACTTGTAACCAATACCACTATGGATTATTGTGTATATTCGGTTTATGGTGCTCGCTCAAAACAACAGATGTATATGCTGTCTGTACATGCGCGCGCCAGTAAGTACGGTAGTTCATTCCCGCGCCACTCCCCCTCTGTCAGGCTTTAGTTTTTAGTAATGTAACCCAGCCGTTTATTTGTCGTTTTATGTTTCAATTATTTTCACTGGAAGTATATAATTAAACCCAGTTGTTATTTTCGTGTTTTATGTTTTATTACTTTTCAATGCATGTATCGCATCAAGACACTGTCGCTTTAAGACGGCCATTGTTTTTTACCTGCGTTCCACGGATGAGACGCGTGGTGTTCAGATGCTTCAGCGGCTCAGAGACTGAGACACGTGTAAGTAAGTAAGTAAGTAAGTAATATTTATTTATATAGCGCTTTTCGAGACCAGGGTCACAAAGCGCTTTAACAATCAAAAACAATACTCAAAACAGTACATACTTCAAAGATCAAGACAACACCGAGAACAACAAGTTCGAGAAATTCAAGGAAAAGCCTGAACAAATAGAAACGTCTTAAGATGTTTCTTAAAGGAGTCAGTAGACTCCATCAAGCGCAAAGAGAGAGGAAGATTGTTCCAAAGCTTAGGAGCAACAGCCTGAAAAGATTTCTCTCCTCTGGTCCTGAGCCGTGTGCGTGGAACCATCAGTAGATTCTGATCCACAGACCTCAGAGACCGAGCTGGGGTGTAAGGCTGGATCAGATCAGTGATGTAAGGAGGAGCCTGACCATGAATAGCTCTGAAAGTAAGAACCAGAATTTTAAAGTTGATCCTGAAAGAAACTGGAAGCCAGTGAAGAGTTTTAAGGATCGGAGAAATGTGAGTTCTCCTACTTGAGCGGGTCAGAATTCTCGCTGCAGAGTTCTGAATCAACTGCAGACGAGACAGCTCCTTCTTGTTAAGACATGAAAACAAACCGTTACAATAGTCCAGACGAGAAGAAACAAACGCATGGATTACAAGCTCCAGATCATGTTGTGACAACATTTTCCTAAGTTTAGAGATTTTTCTCAGTTGAAGGAAACAGTTTCTGGTCAGTTTTCTGCAGTGTTGAACAAGAGACATGTCTTTATCAAATACAACACCCAGGTTTCTCAGGCTCAGTTTGACAGACTGACCTAAGTCACCCAAGTACTGACTCAACCATGGAATCTTATCATCAGGAGCAATCACCAGAGTTTCAGTTTTGTCCACATTAAGCTGTAAAGTGTGCCAACGCTCCTGCAATTTTACTGAATACACTCGCTTATCACTCCTAGGTGAGCCTAAACAATACGTTTATATTATTGTTTATATTGCTGTGTGTAAATGAATGTTGTGTCGAAGCAGCTATTTAAGTTTTTGTGTGAAACTTGAAGCATTGTTTTATAACTTTATTCAAGTGTATATTTTCGATAGTATTTTATATTGTACTGTTTCACTTTGTTTTGAAAGTAAGTTGCACTTTATATTTTGTTATCGCGTGGTGTTCAGATGCTTCAGCGGCTCAGAGTTCACCGCATCTGTTATTTAACACGCCGATTAAACGTTCGTGCTGTTGTATGGTTAACAAGCGTTGAATGTGTTGAAGGTGCCGTAGCTAAGAATCTTGAATATTAATAAAATAAATCGCCTACCATGACCCACCAATATAGCAAACTTTTTATTGGAATATAAATATATTTTCGTCCTTCAAAATAACAAACAAAATACGTGTGTGAGTTACATTATAATTAAAAAAGCTAAGTTTTAGCGAACTAGCTCTCGTGTTAACGCACCACAGAAAGTTACATTACACGCAATGAAACATTATTTCTGAGTCTTAAAGCAATAATGATATCTTACCTCAATAGACGAGTGACGCGCACCTGATTCCGTCAAGTTATGCACAAACGTGAGGATAAAATGCGATCGATCTTTGTCAACAAGTGTGACGTCATCATCCGGAAGTTGCGTATGCGGCAATTTGAAAACTTTTTAGCTGACGCTAAATTTAAACTAAACTTAACTCGGTCTTTATACAAGCACGCATCTACTATTGTATTCATGGCGCTTTTAAACAAACAAGCACAATATCTCATTGTATTCCTGTGGTGTGACGTCACCGCTGCAGGATCAGTTGATTAGCATGTGTGACGTCACCCCTGCAGACTCGCGATTAATGTTGACAAACGTCACGTAGACGCTCATAATCGCAGCTAAATAAAAAGAAAACATATGTCCATAAACGCAATCTCAATGAAAGCTTCTATTTTCATAGAAAAGCGCACCGGATTATAAAGAGGATCAAGCGAAATAGCACAGACTTTATTTTACTCATTCATAAAACAATGTCAACATTATGGAGTTGAAACACCTAAAAATATACAATATAGTCACTTTTACAGGACCTTTTAAGCATGTTTTAATCCGCGAGAGCTTCTTGACTTCCGCGATGCGTAAACAATCCAAGCTCCAAAAAATTAAAATTAAGCATTTTTACCGATTTATATTCACTCTGTACCTCCTTAAAGTGGTTTGAGGTCGTTAAGCACAATCAGGATTAGAATCACACTGTTGACATTAAACATTTCAAATGAGCTTCATAGTTGTAGAATTACGGTAGCCAAATGAAACAGCGACACGTCACGTTACCAAGGCAACGAAGAGATGGGCGACGCGTCAAATGTAACCCGGGTCGTTTGAATCCGACGTCGGGGGGTGCTCTGTATAATACTGGGTGACCCGTGCGTGTCAATGCGTGCGCGCGTGTCAATGTGCGTCAATACGTGTGTGTCAATGTGCGTCAATGTGCGTCAATACGTGTGTGTGTGTCAATGTGCGTCAATGCGTGCGGGTGTGTCAATGCGTATAGACGTGTGTTTATATGTGTGTACATATATGTGTGTATGTGTATAGACGTGTGTGTGTATATATGTGTGTGTATGTGTATAGACGTGTGTGTGTATATATATGTGTGTATGTGTATAGACGTGTGTGTGTGTATATATGTGTGTGTATAGACGTGTGTGTATATATATGTGTGTATGTGTATAGACGTGTGTGTATATGTGTGTATGTGTATAGACGTGTGTGTGTGTGTGTATATATATATACGTGTGTGTGTTTATATATGTGTGTATGTGTATAGACGTGTGTGTGTATATATATGTGTGTATATGTGTGTATGTGTATAGACGTGTGTGTGTGTATATGTGTGTATGTGTATAGACGTGTGTGTATATATATGTGTGTATATGTGTGTATGTGTATAGACGTGTGTGTATATATATGTGTGTATGTGTATAGACGTGTGTGTGTATATGTATATGTGTGTATGTGTATAGACGTGTGTGTGTGTGTGTGTGTGTATATACTGTATATATATTGTAACGATCCTGTTTGTTCTGTTCATTAATGTTGCGGGCACTTTAAGAAGGTGAGTCTGTGCGCATGCGCAGTTGTTGTTAGAGAGATTTCGCGTTCAACTAGTGGTGTGAAGAACGAGCGGCGTTGGTTGTGGCCGAAACAATAACCTCTCTGTGAGTACAGCGAACAAAGAAACAATATCTGTGCAAGACAACCGTCTGGTCATGTGTGGAGGACCAAACGTTACATTGGTGTCAGAAGCGACTTTTTCGGACCTGCTCCTGAGGCGAAGCTAACGGTTATTAGCAACGAACTTTGCTAACGAACGTCCCCGGTATGTACGGGAAAGTGAAGAGCGAAAGTGAGGAGATGGACGTTGGTGCGAGACGACGGGACCATGCTCAACAGTTAAGAGACGCTGTGTTACAACTCTCAGAAGAAGAATGTGCGTCAATGCGTGCGCCAATGTGCAGCAACTGGGCTTCATCAAGTATCAAACAGATCACACATCACACCTACCATGATTTTGTTCAATGAGATGAAAACTTATTTGATGTTCAATCCAGTGTTCAGGTTGACTTCAGTGCTTATGTTTTAGTAGAAGTGAAGCTGTGGTGCTTTAGTTTAATACATGGACACAGCACTAAACTTTGTTGTTGGTTGTTAGTTGTTTTTTTAGATTTTGGGATCAACCGTCACTTTTTAGTAATGGGAGAATTATTTCTCTGCACTGTGCGAGTCGTCCCAGAGCCATTGTTCAGCCTGAAGCCAATACGTTTTTAGGTTGAAAAGTTTGCCCCCCTGAAAAAATGTAATGCCCCCCCTTAAATGTTTTTCTGCAGCCGGGTCTGTCAGTGTTATACTAGATCCACTCAGTATAAACTGTTGTCAACATTGAAGTCAAATCATCTCCAGAAATGATACTTTGTGATGAAGTCTTAATGTTAAAAGAGACAAATGTAATAATATCTTTAATGAATCAATTCATGTACATTTATATCAAACCTGCTATTCCCTGCATGATGGGATCAGAAACACTAGAATTCTACTTTCTCGGGACGTTTTAGATTTACAACGACGACATCATTAAAAGTGTGAACTGCAGTCACACTGCAAGTTTATGTCCATAATCCTTAGATATTCTCTCCAAATGAGAACAATTTAACAGAAGAGTTTAACATTACCTTGGCTGTAGTCATGCTCTGTAGACAGAAGCTTCACCTGCACAGGTGATCTCATTAGCTCGTCCTGTCTCTCCACCTGCACGCAAAGCAACTTGTACTCTCTGCTGCCCTCTAGTGTTGCTAAAACGATTTATTATGTCCAATAAACAAACCTACAGAAAGACTTAACAGTGTGGGTCTTTCTTTTTATTTCAAGGGTCCCCATTTTATCTCAAACATCAATATAGCTAATATTTAACACTAATTGGTAAATATCAAACATGTATGCTTCATTACAGTTGAAACAATTGTTCTCTGGTAACAAATATTTATCATTAAACATGTGTGTTCATGTATGATCCATGGCACTCATCATGATGGACAAATATGATGGAAAAACATTCTATTAGTGTCAGTACAGTACACGAGGTTGGAAATCAACCACGCATTTGCGCATGCGTTGTCCACCTACAAGGAGGTTTATAACGGTCAGACGCGGAAGAATCTACGAAACTATCACTGATAGATTCTCAAAAATCATCTGATATTAAATGATCTTTTCTCTCAAGGATAAGGATGTTGAAGGAGTGACGTCACAGTGTCCACTGTTGAAGGATAAGGATGTTGAGTGTCCAGCTGGAAGGAGCACAGGTACATGTTGTGGTTTATTAAAGTCTCTTTTCATTTTATTGACATCGGTAAATGTAACGCTAAGTTTAAGTGAAGGTATCAAGACCTGTCGCCCTTCCCAGCTATCTTCTAAATAATCCACGGAGGAAAAATTCAGAAAAAAAAGTCTTATATAGATCCAGAGCGGTCCGTAATAGGAACAAAAAAACAAAACAGGCACTCGGGGCGAAGGCAGGGCACTTCTGGAGATCGGGGTCCCAACAGCAACTAAAACAAAAAGACAAAAGGACTCACTTGAGTAAATAAAAGTGCTGACAACGTCAGGAGTATCCAAAGGATTATCCAGTTGTGATTCAAAGGCGAGGAGCGAGATCGAAAGGACAGCCAACCTGGTCTGGAAACGCAATACTCTGGCGAGTTCTTCCGGGTAGAGACGCTCCTTATCAATGGGAAGAACCCGCCACTCCATCATCCCCAGCCGCGCACCTGCCAGCGTCTGTCACTCAAAACACAGGACACATGAAAACGGAAAACCACCTTCAAAATAAAACAAAAGAACATAAGCATGACACTTGTATGTTGATTCTATCAAATGTATTCTGCCTATTTTAAATGTTGACCTTTTTTCTTATAAGAGTAACTGTCAGGAGTCTTGATGTAAAACGTCACTCAAATGTGTCATTTATTTATTTCTCTCACAGGATTCAGAGTCAATGTTCATTGCACAGAATTTCCATCTCCGTCCTGCACTGTCTGTGATGATGGAACTTACATGGACAAATTGAACCGAGAGAAACATGGTTTCAAGTGTCTCGTCTGTACTGAAGGTAAAGTTTGTTCTTCACTAGAATGATGAGTTGGTCAGTATGTAGATGTGATGTAGAATTTGTTATTGACTAACAGGACTGAGAGAGATCAGATCCTGTACCTTCACAGCAAACACCAAGTGTGAACCTCTGGAGGGTTTTTTCTGTGTGGACGGCTCAGTGGACACATGTGTGGCAGCACAGCAACACTCCACATGTGAACCAGGACAGTTCATCATCAGAGCAGGCGAGTTTCACATCCAACATGTGAAATGCAAGAGTGCAGAAACTATAAGACACACACAATGTTCTTCACAGGAACGTCCTCCACAGACACTGAGTGTGGAACCTGCAGTGAAGGAACATTTTCAAATGGAACGTTCACGTCATGTCAGGATCACAAACAGTGAGTGAAGCTTCACAAATGTTTGCTCCAGATGTTTTCTTCTAAACTGTCTCCACTTGTCTTTGTAGATGTTCAACATATCTACGAGAAGGAACTATTTCTTCTGACTCTGTATGTCGAGAAGGTTTGACACCAGGAGAAGTGGCTGGAATTATTGTTGCTGTGATCGTTCTACTGATCACATGTTCTGTAGTTTATTGGTATAAAAAAAGAAAAAGAGGTAAAAAACAAATGCATTCATAAAAATCACATTATTATATTGATTTGTGTTTATCTGGAGTCATTTCCTTGAATTATTTTTCTCCTTAACCAGATGGAAAAGAGTTCAAGAGAAGAAGGAAGGTATGTAAGAATGTTTTTTAGTCATTTATCAAAGTGATTTAATGTTTAAATGTAATGTTGATTAATTTTGCAAATGTCATCACTTGTACAATTAAAATGAATGTCAATTTTGGTTTAATATCTTCAGCACTGCAGTATTTGTGCATCAGAGAAACGATCATTATTTCTTATTAGGAGGTGGCAGTGGGAATGAATGAATGTATGGATTCAACGGAGCATCCGTGAGAATTTCAATTAGTTTGAGCTTTTTTTTTAATCTAAACTGACTTATTTTTTTCTTGTCTTAGATCAATTTATTCATCTGAGAATAAGTCCGATGAAGTGGAACATGTTCCACTGATGGTAGAACCCGGGGAAGACCCAGAACACACTGAAGAAGCATGTTCCTCCACTGGGCTGGAAACACAGGGGGGTCCTCCAGAAAGAGCTGGACGATGTAACTGGGGAGAAGAAAGTATGGACCTCTCTGCTGAAGCTGCTGCCCCCGTGACAAGAATCCAGATAAACAGACCAGAGATAGCAGACGTTGAATATGAACTAATTGGACACGAGGATATTAAAGTAGATTGTTCAGTCATTCAATAGAATGTTTGAGTTTTATACAACATGAAAAATGTGTTCATAAATGATGTGTTCAGTGAACATAACATATTTCTGGCTGTTTTCATTTGCCTGTGTGTGTAGCTTAGTCTGTGATATAGAAAACAGTTTCTGTCAAAGCTTTCATTAATCTCATAAATGGCTGATCAGTTAAACATCAGCCAGGTTTGAGGATGTACTTCACTCCACAGCCGTCAGTGTTGCTTGTTCTTTCACTGCCCTTTTTGTGAGGTCACCAAATTCAGACCAGCACAGATGGACAAAACCCAACAGCACATACAAAGCCACTTGAGAAAGGCAATCATCATGGAGGTGTGTACAGTATATGTTTAGTTAGTTCCTCGTATATTGCATCATAAAAGTCTAACCGTTTACATTTTTATGTTTGACAGACTATCCGATACACAGATGTGGGCTGCAGACCAGAACCTCACGTCCATTGTCATGTGCGTGTCAATGTGTGTCAATGCGCGCGTGTGTCAATGTGCGTCAATGCTTGCGCGCGTGTCAATGTGCGTCAATGCTTGCGTGCGTGTCAATGCGTGTGCGTGTGTCAATATGCTTGCGCGCGTGTCAATGTGCGTCAATGCGCGCGTGCGTGTCAATGTGCGTCAATGCGCCCGTGCGTGTCAATGCGTGTGCGTGCGTCAAAATGCGCGCGAGTGTCAATGTGCGTCAATGCTTGCGCGCGTGTCAATGTGAGTCAATGCTTGCGCGTGTGTCAATGTGCGTCAATGCTTGCGCGTGTCAACACACAACACACGCACGCACACATTAAACAAATGCGCACACCCACATTAAACAAACGCGCACGCACACATAAAACACACGCATGCATACACAGACATGCACTGACAAACGCACACACACACGGTGACATGCAAACATAAAACACACGCACGCACGCACACATAAAACAAACGCGGATTTTATAGGTTTGTTTGTGATCTGTAGTTATGCGTTTGTGTGCATGTCATTGGTGTGTGTGCGCATGTGTCAGTGTGTGTCTGCGTGTGCGTGCGTGTGTGTGTTTTATGTGTGCATGTCACCGTGTGTGTGAGTGTGTCAGTGCATGTCTGTGTGTGCATGCGTGTGTTTTGTGTGCGTCCGCGTTTGTTTTATGAGTGCGTGCGTGCGTGTGTTTTATGTGTGCATGTCACATGAAACAAATGCGCGCACGCACACATAAAACAAATGCGCGCATGCACACATAAAACAAATGCGCGCATGCACACATAAAGCAAATGCGCGCATGCACACATAAAACAAATGCGCGCACGTCACATAAAACAAATGCGCGCACGCACACATAAAACAAATGCGCGCACGCACATATTAAAGAAATGCGCACGCGCACACAAAACAAATGCGCAAGAGCACACAAAACAAATGCGCGCGCACAGATAAAACAAATGCACACGCACACAACACACGCACGCACACATTAAACAAATGCGCACACCCACATAAAACAAACGCGCACGCACACATAAAACACACGCATGCATACACAGACATGCACTGACAAACGCACACACACACGGTGACATGCAAACATAAAACACACGCACGCACGCACACATAAAACAAACGCGGGTTTTATAGGTTTGTTTGTGATGTGTAGTTATGCGTTTGTGTGCATGTCATTGGTGTGTGTGCGCATGTGTCAGTGTGTGTCTGCGTGTGCGTGCGTGTGTGTGTTTTATGTGTGCATGTCACCGTGTGTGTGCGTGTGTCAGTGCATGTCTGTGTGTGCATGCGTGTGTTTTGTGTGCGTCCGCGTTTGTTTTATGTGTGCGTGCGTGCGTGTGTTTTATGTGTGCATGTCACATGAAACAAATGCGCGCACGCACACATAAAACAAATGCGCGCATGCACACATAAAACAAATGCGCGCATGCACACATAAAACAAATGCGCGCATGCACACATAAAGCAAATGCGCGCATGCACACATAAAACAAATGCGCGCACGTCACATAAAACAAATGCGCGCACGCACACATAAAACAAATGCGCGCACGCACATATTAAAGAAATGCGCACGCGCACACAAAACAAATGCGCAAGAGCACACAAAACAAATGCGCGCGCACAGATAAAACAAATGCACACGCACACAACACACACACGCACACATTAAACAAATGCGCACACCCACATTAAACAAACGCGCACGCACACATAAAACACACGCATGCATACACAGACATGCACTGACAAACGCACACACACACGGTGACATGCAAACATAAAACACACGCACGCACGCACGCACACATAAAACAAACGCGGATTTTATAGGTTTGTTTGTGATCTGTAGTTATGCGTTTGTGTGCATGTCATTGGTGTGTGTGCGCATGTGTCAGTGTGTGTCTGCGTGTGCGTGCGTGTGTGTGTTTTATGTGTGCATGTCACCGTGTGTGTGCGTGTGTCAGTGCATGTCTGTGTGTGCATGCGTGTGTGTGTTTTATGTGTGCATGTCACCGTGTGTGTGCGTGTGTCAGTGCATGTCTGTGTGTGCATGCGTGTGTTTTGTGTGCGTCCGCGTTTGTTTTATGTGTGCGTGCGTGCGTGTGTTTTATGTGTGCATGTCACATGAAACAAATGCGCGCACGCACACATAAAACAAATGCGCGCATGCACACATAAAACAAATGCGCGCATGCACACATAAAACAAATGCGCGCGCGCGCACACAAAACACACGGATGCACACACAGACATGCACTGACACACGCACACACACACGGTGACATGCACACATAAAACAAACGCGGACGCACACAAAACAATGTGCGTCAATGCTTGCGCGTGTCAACACACAACACACGCACGCACACATTAAACAAATGCGCACACCCACATTAAACAAACGCGCACGCACACATAAAACACACGCATGCATACACAGACATGCACTGACAAACGCACACACACACGGTGACATGCAAACATAAAACACACGCACGCACGCACACATAATGCGTGTGTTTTGTGTGCGTCCGCGTTTGTTTTATGTGTGCGTGCGTGCGTGTGTTTTATGTGTGCATGTCACATGAAACAAATGCGCGCACGCACACATAAAACAAATGCGCGCATGCACACATAAAACAAATGCGCGCATGCACACATAAAGCAAATGCGCGCATGCACACATAACACAAATGCGCGCATGCACACATAACACAAATGCGCGCACGTCACATAAAACAAATGCGCGCACGCACACATAAAACAAATGCGCGCACGCACATATTAAAGAAATGCGCACGCGCACACAAAACAAATGCGCAAGAGCACACAAAACAAATGCGCGCGCACAGATAAAACAAATGCACACGCACACAACACACGCACGCACACATTAAACAAATGCGCACACCCACATTAAACAAACGCGCACGCACACATAAAACACACGCATGCATACACAGACATGCACTGACAAACGCACACACACACGGTGACATGCAAACATAAAACACACGCACGCACGCACACATAAAACAAACGCGGGTTTTATAGGTTTGTTTGTGATGTGTAGTTATGCGTTTGTGTGCATGTCATTGGTGTGTGTGCGCATGTGTCAGTGTGTGTCTGCGTGTGCGTGCGTGTGTGTGTTTTATGTGTGCATGTCACCGTGTGTGTGCGTGTGTCAGTGCATGTCTGTGTGTGCATGCGTGTGTGTGTTTTATGTGTGCATGTCACCGTGTGTGTGCGTGTGTCAGTGCATGTCTGTGTGTGCATGCGTGTGTTTTGTGTGCGTCCGCGTTTGTTTTATGTGTGCGTGCGTGCGTGTGTTTTATGTGTGCATGTCACATGAAACAAATGCGCGCACGCACACATAAAACAAATGCGCGCATGCACACATAAAACAAATGCGCGCATGCACACATAAAACAAATGCGCGCGCGCGCACACAAAACACACGGATGCACACACAGACATGCACTGACACACGCACACACACACGGTGACATGCACACATAAAACAAACGCGGACGCACACAAAACAAACGCGCACGCACACATAAAACACACGCATGCATACATAGACATGCACTGACAAACGCACACACACACGGTGACATGCAAACATAAAACACACGCACGCACGAACACATAAAACAAACGCGGATTTTTTTTAGAATAGAATAGAATAGAAAAGCTTTATTCATCCCCAGAGGGGAAACACACTTTCACAACAGCGCAGATTAAAAAAAATATATATAGGTTTGTTTGTGACGTGTAGTTATGCGTTTGTGTGCATGTCACTGGTGTGTGTGCGCATGTGTCAGTGTGTGTCTGCGTGTGCGTGCGTGTGTGTGTTTTATGTGTGCATGTCACCGTGTGTGTGTGCGTGTGTCAGTGCATGTCTGTGTGTGCATGCGTGTGTTTAATGTGTGCGTGCGCGTTTGTTTTGTGTGCGTCCGCGTTTGTTTTATGTGTGCGTGCGTGCGTGTGTTTATGTGTGCATGTCACCGTGTGTGTGGGCGTGTGTCAGTGCATGTCTGTGTGTGCATGCGTGTGTTTTAGGTGTGCGTGCGCGTTTCTTTGATGTGTGCGTCCGCGTTTGTTTTATGTGTGCGTGCGTGCGTGTGTTTTATGTGTGCATGTCACCGTGTGTGTGTGCGTTTGTCAGTGCATGTCCGTGTACGCATGCGTGTGTTTTATGTGTGCGTGCGCGTTTGTTTTATGTGGGTGTGCGCATTTGTTTAATGTGTGCGTTCGTGCACAGTCAATTTCCAAGTGTCAAAAAGGAAGTGTTAATGTATTTTAACTATTTCATAGACTGGTTTAACTCTTCCAGATGTAACACAACAACAACAGGTGTAAAACGTGGCTCCTCCCCCTGCAGTGCTGTTGTCAATATCCAGAGTTAAAACCCAGGTGTTATTTATTCAGTGTAAAAAGTGAATGAACACTGTCAAGGGTCAATTTAACAATATTCAGTGTTAATATCTTAATATGCTCCGCCCATTTCAAATGATCCAGAAGTTTCTAGAGTAATTGGACCTCATGGACCACCGCCATGTTTCCATTGGTAAAGACTGTGGTAAGTCTCTCCATCTGCTGACTTATATTTAAATGAATTAAACGATTTATACAATTGTATTCACCGTGACTGTACTACCATTCGCTTTTTAGACTTCTAATGTAGATGAATTGCTATGTGGTTCACCAACATTAAGTTACATTCTATTACTTGTAATGCGGTACAGTTAACCTGCGCAGTGAACACCACGTGTAGACACTTGTAACCAATACCACTATGGATTATTGTGTATATTCGGTTTATGGTGCTCGCTCAAAACAACAGATGTATATGCTGTCTGTACATGCGCGCGCCAGTAAGTACGGTAGTTCATTCCCGCGCCACTCCCCCTCTGTCAGGCTTTAGTTTTTAGTAATGTAACCCAGCCGTTTATTTGTCGTTTTATGTTTCAATTATTTTCACTGGAAGTATATAATTAAACCCAGTTGTTATTTTCGTGTTTTATGTTTTATTACTTTTCAATGCATGTATCGCATCAAGACACTGTCGCTTTAAGACGGCCATTGTTTTTTACCTGCGTTCCACGGATGAGACGCGTGGTGTTCAGATGCTTCAGCGGCTCAGAGACTGAGACACGTGTAAGTAAGTAAGTAAGTAATATTTATTTATATAGCGCTTTTCGAGACCAGGGTCACAAAGCGCTTTAACAATCAAAAACAATACTCAAAACAGTACATACTTCAAAGATCAAGACAACACCGAGAACAACAAGTTCGAGAAATTCAAGGAAAAGCCTGAACAAATAGAAACGTCTTAAGATGTTTCTTAAAGGAGTCAGTAGACTCCATCAAGCGCAAAGAGAGAGGAAGATTGTTCCAAAGCTTAGGAGCAACAGCCTGAAAAGATTTCTCTCCTCTGGTCCTGAGCCGTGTGCGTGGAACCATCAGTAGATTCTGATCCACAGACCTCAGAGACCGAGCTGGGGTGTAAGGCTGGATCAGATCAGTGATGTAAGGAGGAGCCTGACCATGAATAGCTCTGAAAGTAAGAACCAGAATTTTAAAGTTGATCCTGAAAGAAACTGGAAGCCAGTGAAGAGTTTTAAGGATCGGAGAAATGTGAGTTCTCCTACTTGAGCGGGTCAGAATTCTCGCTGCAGAGTTCTGAATCAACTGCAGACGAGACAGCTCCTTCTTGTTAAGACATGAAAACAAACCGTTACAATAGTCCAGACGAGAAGAAACAAACGCATGGATTACAAGCTCCAGATCATGTTGTGACAACATTTTCCTAAGTTTAGAGATTTTTCTCAGTTGAAGGAAACAGTTTCTGGTCAGTTTTCTGCAGTGTTGAACAAGAGACATGTCTTTATCAAATACAACACCCAGGTTTCTCAGGCTCAGTTTGACAGACTGACCTAAGTCACCCAAGTACTGACTCAACCATGGAATCTTATCATCAGGAGCAATCACCAGAGTTTCAGTTTTGTCCACATTAAGCTGTAAAGTGTGCCAACGCTCCTGCAATTTTACTGAATACACTCGCTTATCACTCCTAGGTGAGCCTAAACAATACGTTTATATTATTGTTTATATTGCTGTGTGTAAATGAATGTTGTGTCGAAGCAGCTATTTAAGTTTTTGTGTGAAACTTGAAGCATTGTTTTATAACTTTATTCAAGTGTATATTTTCGATAGTATTTTATATTGTACTGTTTCACTTTGTTTTGAAAGTAAGTTGCACTTTATATTTTGTTATCGCGTGGTGTTCAGATGCTTCAGCGGCTCAGAGTTCACCGCATCTGTTATTTAACACGCCGATTAAACGTTCGTGCTGTTGTATGGTTAACAAGCGTTGAATGTGTTGAAGGTGCCGTAGCTAAGAATCTTGAATATTAATAAAATAAATCGCCTACCATGACCCACCAATATAGCAAACTTTTTATTGGAATATAAATATATTTTCGTCCTTCAAAATAACAAACAAAATACGTGCGTGAGTTACATGATAATTAAAAAAGCTAAGTTTTAGCGAACTAGCTCTCGTGTTAACGCACCACAGAAAGTTACATTACACGCAATGAAACATTATTTCTGAGTCTTAAAGCAATAATGATATCTTACCTCAATAGACGAGTGACGCGCACCTGATTCCGTCAAGTTATGCACAAACGTGAGGATAAAATGCGATCGATCTTTGTCAACAAGTGTGACGTCATCATCCGGAAGTTGCGTATGCGGCAATTTGAAAACTTTTTAGCTGACGCTAAATTTAAACTAAACTTAACTCGGTCTTTATACAAGCACGCATCTACTATTGTATTCATGGCGCTTTTAAACAAACAAGCACAATATCTCATTGTATTCCTGTGGTGTGACGTCACCGCTGCAGGATCAGTTGATTAGCATGTGTGACGTCACCCCTGCAGACTCGCGATTAATGTTGACAAACGTCACGTAGACGCTCATAATCGCAGCTAAATAAAAAGAAAACATATGTCCATAAACGCAATCTCAATGAAAGCTTCTATTTTCATAGAAAAGCGCACCGGATTATAAAGAGGATCAAGCGAAATAGCACAGACTTTATTTTACTCATTCATAAAACAATGTCAACATTATGGAGTTGAAACACCTAAAAATATACAATATAGTCACTTTTACAGGACCTTTTAAGCATGTTTTAATCCGCGAGAGCTTCTTGACTTCCGCGATGCGTAAACAATCCAAGCTCCAAAAAATTAAAATTAAGCATTTTTACCGATTTATATTCACTCTGTACCTCCTTAAAGTGGTTTGAGGTCGTTAAGCACAATCAGGATTAGAATCACACTGTTGACATTAAACATTTCAAATGAGCTTCATAGTTGTAGAATTACGGTAGCCAAATGAAACAGCGACACGTCACGTTACCAAGGCAACGAAGAGATGGGCGACGCGTCAAATGTAACCCGGGTCGTTTGAATCCGACGTCGGGGGGTGCTCTGTATAATACTGGGTGACCCGTGCGTGTCAATGCGTGCGCGCGTGTCAATGTGCGTCAATACGTGTGTGTCAATGTGCGTCAATACGTGTGTGTGTGTCAATGTGCGTCAATGCGTGCGGGTGTGTCAATGCGTATAGACGTGTGTTTATATGTGTGTACATATATGTGTGTATGTGTATAGACGTGTGTGTGTATATATGTGTGTGTATGTGTATAGACGTGTGTGTGTATATATATGTGTGTATGTGTATAGACGTGTGTGTGTATATATGTGTGTGTATAGACGTGTGTGTATATATATGTGTGTATGTGTATAGACGTGTGTGTATATGTGTGTATGTGTATAGACGTGTGTGTGTGTGTGTGTGTGTGTGTATATATATATACGTGTGTGTGTTTATATATGTGTGTATGTGTATAGACGTGTGTGTGTATATATATGTGTGTATATGTGTGTATGTGTATAGACGTGTGTGTGTGTATATGTGTGTATGTGTATAGACGTGTGTGTATATATATGTGTGTATATGTGTGTATGTGTATAGACGTGTGTGTATATATACGTGTGTATGTGTATAGACGTGTGTGTGTATATGTATATGTGTGTATGTGTATAGACGTGTGTGTGTGTGTGTGTGTGTGTATATACTGTATATATATTGTAACGATCCTGTTTGTTCTGTTCATTAATGTTGCGGGCACTTTAAGAAGGTGAGTCTGTGCGCATGCGCAGTTGTTGTTAGAGAGATTTCGCGTTCAACTAGTGGTGTGAAGAACGAGCGGCGTTGGTTGTGGCCGAAACAATAACCTCTCTGTGAGTACAGCGAACAAAGAAACAATATCTGTGCAAGACAACCGTCTGGTCATGTGTGGAGGACCAAACGTTACATTGGTGTCAGAAGCGACTTTTTCGGACCTGCTCCTGAGGCGAAGCTAACGGTTATTAGCAACGAACTTTGCTAACGAACGTCCCCGGTATGTACGGGAAAGTGAAGAGCGAAAGTGAGGAGATGGACGTTGGTGCGAGACGACGGGACCATGCTCAACAGTTAAGAGACGCTGTGTTACAACTCTCAGAAGAAGAATGTGCGTCAATGCGTGCGCCAATGTGCAGCAACTGGGCTTCATCAAGTATCAAACAGATCACACATCACACCTACCATGATTTTGTTCAATGAGATGAAAACTTATTTGATGTTCAATCCAGTGTTCAGGTTGACTTCAGTGCTTATGTTTTAGTAGAAGTGAAGCTGTGGTGCTTTAGTTTAATACATGGACACAGCACTAAACTTTGTTGTTGGTTGTTAGTTGTTTTTTTAGATTTTGGGATCAACCGTCACTTTTTAGTAATGGGAGAATTATTTCTCTGCACTGTGCGAGTCGTCCCAGAGCCATTGTTCAGCCTGAAGCCAATACGTTTTTAGGTTGAAAAGTTTGCCCCCCTGAAAAAATGTAATGCCCCCCCTTAAATGTTTTTCTGCAGCCGGGTCTGTCAGTGTTATACTAGATCCACTCAGTATAAACTGTTGTCAACATTGAAGTCAAATCATCTCCAGAAATGATACTTTGTGATGAAGTCTTAATGTTAAAAGAGACAAATGTAATAATATCTTTAATGAATCAATTCATGTACATTTATATCAAACCTGCTATTCCCTGCATGATGGGATCAGAAACACTAGAATTCTACTTTCTCGGGACGTTTTAGATTTACAACGACGACATCATTAAAAGTGTGAACTGCAGTCACACTGCAAGTTTATGTCCATAATCCTTAGATATTCTCTCCAAATGAGAACAATTTAACAGAAGAGTTTAACATTACCTTGGCTGTAGTCATGCTCTGTAGACAGAAGCTTCACCTGCACAGGTGATCTCATTAGCTCGTCCTGTCTCTCCACCTGCACGCAAAGCAACTTGTACTCTCTGCTGCCCTCTAGTGTTGCTAAAACGATTTATTATGTCCAATAAACAAACCTACAGAAAGACTTAACAGTGTGGGTCTTTCTTTTTATTTCAAGGGTCCCCATTTTATCTCAAACATCAATATAGCTAATATTTAACACTAATTGGTAAATATCAAACATGTATGCTTCATTACAGTTGAAACAATTGTTCTCTGGTAACAAATATTTATCATTAAACATGTGTGTTCATGTATGATCCATGGCACTCATCATGATGGACAAATATGATGGAAAAACATTCTATTAGTGTCAGTACAGTACACGAGGTTGGAAATCAACCACGCATTTGCGCATGCGTTGTCCACCTACAAGGAGGTTTATAACGGTCAGACGCGGAAGAATCTACGAAACTATCACTGATAGATTCTCAAAAATCATCTGATATTAAATGATCTTTTCTCTCAAGGATAAGGATGTTGAAGGAGTGACGTCACAGTGTCCACTGTTGAAGGATAAGGATGTTGAGTGTCCAGCTGGAAGGAGCACAGGTACATGTTGTGGTTTATTAAAGTCTCTTTTCATTTTATTGACATCGGTAAATGTAACGCTAAGTTTAAGTGAAGGTATCAAGACCTGTCGCCCTTCCCAGCTATCTTCTAAATAATCCACGGAGGAAAAATTCAGAAAAAAAAGTCTTATATAGATCCAGAGCGGTCCGTAATAGGAACAAAAAAACAAAACAGGCACTCGGGGCGAAGGCAGGGCACTTCTGGAGATCGGGGTCCCAACAGCAACTAAAACAAAAAGACAAAAGGACTCACTTGAGTAAATAAAAGTGCTGACAACGTCAGGAGTATCCAAAGGATTATCCAGTTGTGATTCAAAGGCGAGGAGCGAGATCGAAAGGACAGCCAACCTGGTCTGGAAACGCAATACTCTGGCGAGTTCTTCCGGGTAGAGACGCTCCTTATCAATGGGAAGAACCCGCCACTCCATCATCCCCAGCCGCGCACCTGCCAGCGTCTGTCACTCAAAACACAGGACACATGAAAACGGAAAACCACCTTCAAAATAAAACAAAAGAACATAAGCATGACACTTGTATGTTGATTCTATCAAATGTATTCTGCCTATTTTAAATGTTGACCTTTTTTCTTATAAGAGTAACTGTCAGGAGTCTTGATGTAAAACGTCACTCAAATGTGTCATTTATTTATTTCTCTCACAGGATTCAGAGTCAATGTTCATTGCACAGAATTTCCATCTCCGTCCTGCACTGTCTGTGATGATGGAACTTACATGGACAAATTGAACCGAGAGAAACATGGTTTCAAGTGTCTCGTCTGTACTGAAGGTAAAGTTTGTTCTTCACTAGAATGATGAGTTGGTCAGTATGTAGATGTGATGTAGAATTTGTTATTGACTAACAGGACTGAGAGAGATCAGATCCTGTACCTTCACAGCAAACACCAAGTGTGAACCTCTGGAGGGTTTTTTCTGTGTGGACGGCTCAGTGGACACATGTGTGGCAGCACAGCAACACTCCACATGTGAACCAGGACAGTTCATCATCAGAGCAGGCGAGTTTCACATCCAACATGTGAAATGCAAGAGTGCAGAAACTATAAGACACACACAATGTTCTTCACAGGAACGTCCTCCACAGACACTGAGTGTGGAACCTGCAGTGAAGGAACATTTTCAAATGGAACGTTCACGTCATGTCAGGATCACAAACAGTGAGTGAAGCTTCACAAATGTTTGCTCCAGATGTTTTCTTCTAAACTGTCTCCACTTGTCTTTGTAGATGTTCAACATATCTACGAGAAGGAACTATTTCTTCTGACTCTGTATGTCGAGAAGGTTTGACACCAGGAGAAGTGGCTGGAATTATTGTTGCTGTGATCGTTCTACTGATCACATGTTCTGTAGTTTATTGGTATAAAAAAAGAAAAAGAGGTAAAAAACAAATGCATTCATAAAAATCACATTATTATATTGATTTGTGTTTATCTGGAGTCATTTCCTTGAATTATTTTTCTCCTTAACCAGATGGAAAAGAGTTCAAGAGAAGAAGGAAGGTATGTAAGAATGTTTTTTAGTCATTTATCAAAGTGATTTAATGTTTAAATGTAATGTTGATTAATTTTGCAAATGTCATCACTTGTACAATTAAAATGAATGTCAATTTTGGTTTAATATCTTCAGCACTGCAGTATTTGTGCATCAGAGAAACGATCATTATTTCTTATTAGGAGGTGGCAGTGGGAATGAATGAATGTATGGATTCAACGGAGCATCCGTGAGAATTTCAATTAGTTTGAGCTTTTTTTTTAATCTAAACTGACTTATTTTTTTCTTGTCTTAGATCAATTTATTCATCTGAGAATAAGTCCGATGAAGTGGAACATGTTCCACTGATGGTAGAACCCGGGGAAGACCCAGAACACACTGAAGAAGCATGTTCCTCCACTGGGCTGGAAACACAGGGGGGTCCTCCAGAAAGAGCTGGACGATGTAACTGGGGAGAAGAAAGTATGGACCTCTCTGCTGAAGCTGCTGCCCCCGTGACAAGAATCCAGATAAACAGACCAGAGATAGCAGACGTTGAATATGAACTAATTGGACACGAGGATATTAAAGTAGATTGTTCAGTCATTCAATAGAATGTTTGAGTTTTATACAACATGAAAAATGTGTTCATAAATGATGTGTTCAGTGAACATAACATATTTCTGGCTGTTTTCATTTGCCTGTGTGTGTAGCTTAGTCTGTGATATAGAAAACAGTTTCTGTCAAAGCTTTCATTAATCTCATAAATGGCTGATCAGTTAAACATCAGCCAGGTTTGAGGATGTACTTCACTCCACAGCCGTCAGTGTTGCTTGTTCTTTCACTGCCCTTTTTGTGAGGTCACCAAATTCAGACCAGCACAGATGGACAAAACCCAACAGCACATACAAAGCCACTTGAGAAAGGCAATCATCGTGGAGGTGTGTACAGTATATGTTTAGTTAGTTCCTCGTATATTGCATCATAAAAGTCTAACCGTTTACATTTTTATGTTTGACAGACTATCCGATACACAGATGTGGGCTGCAGACCAGAACCTCACGTCCATTGTCATGTGCGTGTCAATGTGTGTCAATGCGCGCGTGTGTCAATGTGCGTCAATGCTTGCGCGCGTGTCAATGTGCGTCAATGCTTGCGTGCGTGTCAATGCGTGTGCGTGTGTCAATATGCTTGCGCGCGTGTCAATGTGCGTCAATGCTTGCGCGCGTGTCAATGTGCGTCAATGCGCGCGTGCGTGTCAATGTGCGTCAATGCGCCCGTGCGTGTCAATGCGTGTGCGTGCGTCAATATGCGCGCGAGTGTCAATGTGCGTCAATGCTTGCGCGCGTGTCAATGTGAGTCAATGCTTGCGCGTGTGTCAATGTGCGTCAATGCTTGCGCGTGTCAACACACGCACGCACACATTAAACAAATGCGCACACCCACATTAAACAAACGCGCACGCACACATAAAACACACGCATGCATACACAGACATGCACTGACAAACGCACACACACACGGTGACATGCAAACATAAAACACACGCACGCACGCACACATAAAACAAACGCGGATTTTATAGGTTTGTTTGTGATCTGTAGTTATGCGTTTGTGTGCATGTCATTGGTGTGTGTGCGCATGTGTCAGTGTGTGTCTGCGTGTGCGTGCGTGTGTGTGTTTTATGTGTGCATGTCACCGTGTGTGTGAGTGTGTCAGTGCATGTCTGTGTGTGCATGCGTGTGTTTTGTGTGCGTCCGCGTTTGTTTTATGAGTGCGTGCGTGCGTGTGTTTTATGTGTGCATGTCACATGAAACAAATGCGCGCACGCACACATAAAACAAATGCGCGCATGCACACATAAAACAAATGCGCGCATGCACACATAAAGCAAATGCGCGCATGCACACATAAAACAAATGCGCGCACGTCACATAAAACAAATGCGCGCACGCACACATAAAACAAATGCGCGCACGCACATATTAAAGAAATGCGCACGCGCACACAAAACAAATGCGCAAGAGCACACAAAACAAATGCGCGCGCACAGATAAAACAAATGCACACGCACACAACACACGCACGCACACATTAAACAAATGCGCACACCCACATAAAACAAACGCGCACGCACACATAAAACACACGCATGCATACACAGACATGCACTGACAAACGCACACACACACGGTGACATGCAAACATAAACACACGCACGCACGCACACATAAAACAAACGCGGGTTTTATAGGTTTGTTTGTGATGTGTAGTTATGCGTTTGTGTGCATGTCATTGGTGTGTGTGCGCATGTGTCAGTGTGTGTCTGCGTGTGCGTGCGTGTGTGTGTTTTATGTGTGCATGTCACCGTGTGTGTGCGTGTGTCAGTGCATGTCTGTGTGTGCATGCGTGTGTTTTGTGTGCGTCCGCGTTTGTTTTATGTGTGCGTGCGTGCGTGTGTTTTATGTGTGCATGTCACATGAAACAAATGCGCGCACGCACACATAAAACAAATGCGCGCATGCACACATAAAACAAATGCGCGCATGCACACATAAAACAAATGCGCGCATGCACACATAAAGCAAATGCGCGCATGCACACATAAAACAAATGCGCGCACGTCACATAAAACAAATGCGCGCACGCACACATAAAACAAATGCGCGCACGCACATATTAAAGAAATGCGCACGCGCACACAAAACAAATGCGCAAGAGCACACAAAACAAATGCGCGCGCACAGATAAAACAAATGCACACGCACACAACACGCACACATTAAACAAATGCGCACACCCACATTAAACAAACGCGCACGCACACATAAAACACACGCATGCATACACAGACATGCACTGACAAACGCACACACACACGGTGACATGCAAACATAAAACACACGCACGCACGCACGCACACATAAAACAAACGCGGATTTTATAGGTTTGTTTGTGATCTGTAGTTATGCGTTTGTGTGCATGTCATTGGTGTGTGTGCGCATGTGTCAGTGTGTGTCTGCGTGTGCGTGCGTGTGTGTGTTTTATGTGTGCATGTCACCGTGTGTGTGCGTGTGTCAGTGCATGTCTGTGTGTGCATGCGTGTGTGTGTTTTATGTGTGCATGTCACCGTGTGTGTGCGTGTGTCAGTGCATGTCTGTGTGTGCATGCGTGTGTTTTGTGTGCGTCCGCGTTTGTTTTATGTGTGCGTGCGTGCGTGTGTTTTATGTGTGCATGTCACATGAAACAAATGCGCGCACGCACACATAAAACAAATGCGCGCATGCACACATAAAACAAATGCGCGCGCGCGCACACAAAACACACGGATGCACACACAGACATGCACTGACACACGCACACACACACGGTGACATGCACACATAAAACAAACGCGGACGCACACAAAACAATGTGCGTCAATGCTTGCGCGTGTCAACACACAACACACGCACGCACACATTAAACAAATGCGCACACCCACATTAAACAAACGCGCACGCACACATAAAACACACGCATGCATACACAGACATGCACTGACAAACGCACACACACACGGTGACATGCAAACATAAAACACACGCACGCACGCACACATAATGCGTGTGTTTTGTGTGCGTCCGCGTTTGTTTTATGTGTGCGTGCGTGCGTGTGTTTTATGTGTGCATGTCACATGAAACAAATGCGCGCACGCACACATAAAACAAATGCGCGCATGCACACATAAAACAAATGCGCGCATGCACACATAAAGCAAATGCGCGCATGCACACATAACACAAATGCGCGCATGCACACATAACACAAATGCGCGCACGTCACATAAAACAAATGCGCGCACGCACACATAAAACAAATGCGCGCACGCACATATTAAAGAAATGCGCACGCGCACACAAAACAAATGCGCAAGAGCACACAAAACAAATGCGCGCGCACAGATAAAACAAATGCACACGCACACAACACACGCACGCACACATTAAACAAATGCGCACACCCACATAAAACAAACGCGCACGCACACATAAAACACACGCATGCATACACAGACATGCACTGACAAACGCACACACACACGGTGACATGCAAACATAAAACACACGCACGCACGCACACATAAAACAAACGCGGGTTTTATAGGTTTGTTTGTGATCTGTAGTTATGCGTTTGTGTGCATGTCATTGGTGTGTGTGCGCATGTGTCAGTGTGTGTCTGCGTGTGCGTGCGTGTGTGTGTTTTATGTGTGCATGTCACCGTGTGTGTGCGTGTGTCAGTGCATGTCTGTGTGTGCATGCGTGTGTGTGTTTTATGTGTGCATGTCACCGTGTGTGTGCGTGTGTCAGTGCATGTCTGTGTGTGCATGCGTGTGTTTTGTGTGCGTCCGCGTTTGTTTTATGTGTGCGTGCGTGCGTGTGTTTTATGTGTGCATGTCACATGAAACAAATGCGCGCACGCACACATAAAACAAATGCGCGCATGCACACATAAAACAAATGCGCGCATGCACACATAAAACAAATGCGCGCGCGCGCACACAAAACACACGGATGCACACACAGACATGCACTGACACACGCACACACACACGGTGACATGCACACATAAAACAAACGCGGACGCACACAAAACAAACGCGCACGCACACATAAAACACACGCATGCATACATAGACATGCACTGACAAACGCACACACACACGGTGACATGCAAACATAAAACACACGCACGCACGAACACATAAAACAAACGCGGATTTTTTTTAGAATAGAATAGAATAGAAAAGCTTTATTCATCCCCAGAGGGGAAACACACTTTCACAACAGCGCAGATTAAAAAAAATATATATAGGTTTGTTTGTGACGTGTAGTTATGCGTTTGTGTGCATGTCACTGGTGTGTGTGCGCATGTGTCAGTGTGTGTCTGCGTGTGCGTGCGTGTGTGTGTTTTATGTGTGCATGTCACCGTGTGTGTGTGCGTGTGTCAGTGCATGTCTGTGTGTGCATGCGTGTGTTTAATGTGTGCGTGCGTGCGTGTGTTTATGTGTGCATGTCACCGTGTGTGTGGGCGTGTGTCAGTGCATGTCTGTGTGTGCATGCGTGTGTTTTAGGTGTGCGTGCGCGTTTCTTTGATGTGTGCGTCCGCGTTTGTTTTATGTGTGCGTGCGTGCGTGTGTTTTATGTGTGCATGTCACCGTGTGTGTGTGCGTTTGTCAGTGCATGTCCGTGTACGCATGCGTGTGTTTTATGTGTGCGTGCGCGTTTGTTTTATGTGGGTGTGCGCATTTGTTTAATGTGTGCGTTCGTGCACAGTAAATTTCCAAGTGTCAAAAAGGAAGTGTTAATGTATTTTAACTATTTCATAGACTGGTTTAACTCTTCCAGATGTAACACAACAACAACAGGTGTAAAACGTGGCTCCTCCCCCTGCAGTGCTGTTGTCAATATCCAGAGTTAAAACCCAGGTGTTATTTATTCAGTGTAAAAAGTGAATGAACACTGTCAAGGGTCAATTTAACAATATTCAGTGTTAATATCTTAATATGCTCCGCCCATTTCAAATGATCCAGAAGTTTCTAGAGTAATTGGACCTCATGGACCACCGCCATGTTTCCATTGGTAAAGACTGTGGTAAGTCTCTCCATCTGCTGACTTATATTTAAATGAATTAAACGATTTATACAATTGTATTCACCGTGACTGTACTACCATTCGCTTTTTAGACTTCTAATGTAGATGAATTGCTATGTGGTTCACCAACATTAAGTTACATTCTATTACTTGTAATGCGGTACAGTTAACCTGCGCAGTGAACACCACGTGTAGACACTTGTAACCAATACCACTATGGATTATTGTGTATATTCGGTTTATGGTGCTCGCTCAAAACAACAGATGTATATGCTGTCTGTACATGCGCGCGCCAGTAAGTACGGTAGTTCATTCCCGCGCCACTCCCCCTCTGTCAGGCTTTAGTTTTTAGTAATGTAACCCAGCCGTTTATTTGTCGTTTTATGTTTCAATTATTTTCACTGGAAGTATATAATTAAACCCAGTTGTTATTTTCGTGTTTTATGTTTTATTACTTTTCAATGCATGTATCGCATCAAGACACTGTCGCTTTAAGACGGCCATTGTTTTTTACCTGCGTTCCACGGATGAGACGCGTGGTGTTCAGATGCTTCAGCGGCTCAGAGACTGAGACACGTGTAAGTAAGTAAGTAAGTAAGTAATATTTATTTATATAGCGCTTTTCGAGACCAGGGTCACAAAGCGCTTTAACAATCAAAAACAATACTCAAAACAGTACATACTTCAAAGATCAAGACAACACCGAGAACAACAAGTTCGAGAAATTCAAGGAAAAGCCTGAACAAATAGAAACGTCTTAAGATGTTTCTTAAAGGAGTCAGTAGACTCCATCAAGCGCAAAGAGAGAGGAAGATTGTTCCAAAGCTTAGGAGCAACAGCCTGAAAAGATTTCTCTCCTCTGGTCCTGAGCCGTGTGCGTGGAACCATCAGTAGATTCTGATCCACAGACCTCAGAGACCGAGCTGGGGTGTAAGGCTGGATCAGATCAGTGATGTAAGGAGGAGCCTGACCATGAATAGCTCTGAAAGTAAGAACCAGAATTTTAAAGTTGATCCTGAAAGAAACTGGAAGCCAGTGAAGAGTTTTAAGGATCGGAGAAATGTGAGTTCTCCTACTTGAGCGGGTCAGAATTCTCGCTGCAGAGTTCTGAATCAACTGCAGACGAGACAGCTCCTTCTTGTTAAGACATGAAAACAAACCGTTACAATAGTCCAGACGAGAAGAAACAAACGCATGGATTACAAGCTCCAGATCATGTTGTGACAACATTTTCCTAAGTTTAGAGATTTTTCTCAGTTGAAGGAAACAGTTTCTGGTCAGTTTTCTGCAGTGTTGAACAAGAGACATGTCTTTATCAAATACAACACCCAGGTTTCTCAGGCTCAGTTTGACAGACTGACCTAAGTCACCCAAGTACTGACTCAACCATGGAATCTTATCATCAGGAGCAATCACCAGAGTTTCAGTTTTGTCCACATTAAGCTGTAAAGTGTGCCAACGCTCCTGCAATTTTACTGAATACACTCGCTTATCACTCCTAGGTGAGCCTAAACAATACGTTTATATTATTGTTTATATTGCTGTGTGTAAATGAATGTTGTGTCGAAGCAGCTATTTAAGTTTTTGTGTGAAACTTGAAGCATTGTTTTATAACTTTATTCAAGTGTATATTTTCGATAGTATTTTATATTGTACTGTTTCACTTTGTTTTGAAAGTAAGTTGCACTTTATATTTTGTTATCGCGTGGTGTTCAGATGCTTCAGCGGCTCAGAGTTCACCGCATCTGTTATTTAACACGCCGATTAAACGTTCGTGCTGTTGTATGGTTAACAAGCGTTGAATGTGTTGAAGGTGCCGTAGCTAAGAATCTTGAATATTAATAAAATAAATCGCCTACCATGACCCACCAATATAGCAAACTTTTTATTGGAATATAAATATATTTTCGTCCTTCAAAATAACAAACAAAATACGTGCGTGAGTTACATTATAATTAAAAAAGCTAAGTTTTAGCGAACTAGCTCTCGTGTTAACGCACCACAGAAAGTTACATTACACGCAATGAAACATTATTTCTGAGTCTTAAAGCAATAATGATATCTTACCTCAATAGACGAGTGACGCGCACCTGATTCCGTCAAGTTATGCACAAACGTGAGGATAAAATGCGATCGATCTTTGTCAACAAGTGTGACGTCATCATCCGGAAGTTGCGTATGCGGCAATTTGAAAACTTTTTAGCTGACGCTAAATTTAAACTAAACTTAACTCGGTCTTTATACAAGCACGCATCTACTATTGTATTCATGGCGCTTTTAAACAAACAAGCACAATATCTCATTGTATTCCTGTGGTGTGACGTCACCGCTGCAGGATCAGTTGATTAGCATGTGTGACGTCACCCCTGCAGACTCGCGATTAATGTTGACAAACGTCACGTAGACGCTCATAATCGCAGCTAAATAAAAAGAAAACATATGTCCATAAACGCAATCTCAATGAAAGCTTCTATTTTCATAGAAAAGCGCACCGGATTATAAAGAGGATCAAGCGAAATAGCACAGACTTTATTTTACTCATTCATATAACAATGTCAACATTATGGAGTTGAAACACCTAAAAATATACAATATAGTCACTTTTACAGGACCTTTTAAGCATGTTTTAATCCGCGAGAGCTTCTTGACTTCCGCGATGCGTAAACAATCCAAGCTCCAAAAAATTAAAATTAAGCATTTTTACCGATTTATATTCACTCTGTACCTCCTTAAAGTGGTTTGAGGTCGTTAAGCACAATCAGGATTAGAATCACACTGTTGACATTAAACATTTCAAATGAGCTTCATAGTTGTAGAATTACGGTAGCCAAATGAAACAGCGACACGTCACGTTACCAAGGCAACGAAGAGATGGGCGACGCGTCAAATGTAACCCGGGTCGTTTGAATCCGACGTCGGGGGGTGCTCTGTATAATACTGGGTGACCCGTGCGTGTCAATGCGTGCGCGCGTGTCAATGTGCGTCAATACGTGTGTGTCAATGTGCGTCAATGTGCGTCAATGCGTGCGGGTGTGTCAATGCGTATAGACGTGTGTTTATATGTGTGTACATATATGTGTGTATGTGTATAGACGTGTGTGTGTATATATGTGTGTGTATGTGTATAGACGTGTGTGTGTATATATGTGTGTGTATGTGTATAGACGTGTGTGTGTGTATATATGTGTGTGTATAGACGTGTGTGTATATATATGTGTGTATGTGTATAGACGTGTGTGTATATGTGTGTATGTGTATAGACGTGTGTGTGTGTGTGTATATATATATACGTGTGTGTGTTTATATATGTGTGTATGTGTATAGACGTGTGTGTGTATATATATGTGTGTATATGTGTGTATGTGTATAGACGTGTGTGTGTGTATATGTGTGTATGTGTATAGACGTGTGTGTATATATATGTGTGTATATGTGTGTATGTGTATAGACGTGTGTATATATATGTGTGTATGTGTATAGACGTGTGTGTGTATATGTATATGTGTGTATGTGTATAGACCTGTGTGTGTGTGTGTGTGTGTGTGTGTGTATATACTGTATATATATTGTAACGATCCTGTTTGTTCTGTTCATTAATGTTGCGGGCACTTTAAGAAGGTGAGTCTGTGCGCATGCGCAGTTGTTGTTAGAGAGATTTCGCGTTCAACTAGTGGTGTGAAGAACGAGCGGCGTTGGTTGTGGCCGAAACAATAACCTCTCTGTGAGTACAGCGAACAAAGAAACAATATCTGTGCAAGACAACCGTCTGGTCATGTGTGGAGGACCAAACGTTACATTGGTGTCAGAAGCGACTTTTTCGGACCTGCTCCTGAGGCGAAGCTAACGGTTATTAGCAACGAACTTTGCTAACGAACGTCCCCGGTATGTACGGGAAAGTGAAGAGCGAAAGTGAGGAGATGGACGTTGGTGCGAGACGACGGGACCATGCTCAACAGTTAAGAGACGCTGTGTTACAACTCTCAGAAGAAGAATGTGCGTCAATGCGTGCGCCAATGTGCAGCAACTGGGCTTCATCAAGTATCAAACAGATCACACATCACACCTACCATGATTTTGTTCAATGAGATGAAAACTTATTTGATGTTCAATCCAGTGTTCAGGTTGACTTCAGTGCTTATGTTTTAGTAGAAGTGAAGCTGTGGTGCTTTAGTTTAATACATGGACACAGCACTAAACTTTGTTGTTGGTTGTTAGTTGTTTTTTTAGATTTTGGGATCAACCGTCACTTTTTAGTAATGGGAGAATTATTTCTCTGCACTGTGCGAGTCGTCCCAGAGCCATTGTTCAGCCTGAAGCCAATACGTTTTTAGGTTGAAAAGTTTGCCCCCCTGAAAAAATGTAATGCCCCCCCTTAAATGTTTTTCTGCAGCCGGGTCTGTCAGTGTTATACTAGATCCACTCAGTATAAACTGTTGTCAACATTGAAGTCAAATCATCTCCAGAAATGATACTTTGTGATGAAGTCTTAATGTTAAAAGAGACAAATGTAATAATATCTTTAATGAATCAATTCATGTACATTTATATCAAACCTGCTATTCCCTGCATGATGGGATCAGAAACACTAGAATTCTACTTTCTCGGGACGTTTTAGATTTACAACGACGACATCATTAAAAGTGTGAACTGCAGTCACACTGCAAGTTTATGTCCATAATCCTTAGATATTCTCTCCAAATGAGAACAATTTAACAGAAGAGTTTAACATTACCTTGGCTGTAGTCATGCTCTGTAGACAGAAGCTTCACCTGCACAGGTGATCTCATTAGCTCGTCCTGTCTCTCCACCTGCACGCAAAGCAACTTGTACTCTCTGCTGCCCTCTAGTGTTGCTAAAACGATTTATTATGTCCAATAAACAAACCTACAGAAAGACTTAACAGTGTGGGTCTTTCTTTTTATTTCAAGGGTCCCCATTTTATCTCAAACATCAATATAGCTAATATTTAACACTAATTGGTAAATATCAAACATGTATGCTTCATTACAGTTGAAACAATTGTTCTCTGGTAACAAATATTTATCATTAAACATGTGTGTTCATGTATGATCCATGGCACTCATCATGATGGACAAATATGATGGAAAAACATTCTATTAGTGTCAGTACAGTACACGAGGTTGGAAATCAACCACGCATTTGCGCATGCGTTGTCCACCTACAAGGAGGTTTATAACGGTCAGACGCGGAAGAATCTACGAAACTATCACTGATAGATTCTCAAAAATCATCTGATATTAAATGATCTTTTCTCTCAAGGATAAGGATGTTGAAGGAGTGACGTCACAGTGTCCACTGTTGAAGGATAAGGATGTTGAGTGTCCAGCTGGAAGGAGCACAGGTACATGTTGTGGTTTATTAAAGTCTCTTTTCATTTTATTGACATCGGTAAATGTAACGCTAAGTTTAAGTGAAGGTATCAAGACCTGTCGCCCTTCCCAGCTATCTTCTAAATAATCCACGGAGGAAAAATTCAGAAAAAAAAGTCTTATATAGATCCAGAGCGGTCCGTAATAGGAACAAAAAAACAAAACAGGCACTCGGGGCGAAGGCAGGGCACTTCTGGAGATCGGGGTCCCAACAGCAACTAAAACAAAAAGACAAAAGGACTCACTTGAGTAAATAAAAGTGCTGACAACGTCAGGAGTATCCAAAGGATTATCCAGTTGTGATTCAAAGGCGAGGAGCGAGATCGAAAGGACAGCCAACCTGGTCTGGAAACGCAATACTCTGGCGAGTTCTTCCGGGTAGAGACGCTCCTTATCAATGGGAAGAACCCGCCACTCCATCATCCCCAGCCGCGCACCTGCCAGCGTCTGTCACTCAAAACACAGGACACATGAAAACGGAAAACCACCTTCAAAATAAAACAAAAGAACATAAGCATGACACTTGTATGTTGATTCTATCAAATGTATTCTGCCTATTTTAAATGTTGACCTTTTTTCTTATAAGAGTAACTGTCAGGAGTCTTGATGTAAAACGTCACTCAAATGTGTCATTTATTTATTTCTCTCACAGGATTCAGAGTCAATGTTCATTGCACAGAATTTCCATCTCCGTCCTGCACTGTCTGTGATGATGGAACTTACATGGACAAATTGAACCGAGAGAAACATGGTTTCAAGTGTCTCGTCTGTACTGAAGGTAAAGTTTGTTCTTCACTAGAATGATGAGTTGGTCAGTATGTAGATGTGATGTAGAATTTGTTATTGACTAACAGGACTGAGAGAGATCAGATCCTGTACCTTCACAGCAAACACCAAGTGTGAACCTCTGGAGGGTTTTTTCTGTGTGGACGGCTCAGTGGACACATGTGTGGCAGCACAGCAACACTCCACATGTGAACCAGGACAGTTCATCATCAGAGCAGGCGAGTTTCACATCCAACATGTGAAATGCAAGAGTGCAGAAACTATAAGACACACACAATGTTCTTCACAGGAACGTCCTCCACAGACACTGAGTGTGGAACCTGCAGTGAAGGAACATTTTCAAATGGAACGTTCACGTCATGTCAGGATCACAAACAGTGAGTGAAGCTTCACAAATGTTTGCTCCAGATGTTTTCTTCTAAACTGTCTCCACTTGTCTTTGTAGATGTTCAACATATCTACGAGAAGGAACTATTTCTTCTGACTCTGTATGTCGAGAAGGTTTGACACCAGGAGAAGTGGCTGGAATTATTGTTGCTGTGATCGTTCTACTGATCACATGTTCTGTAGTTTATTGGTATAAAAAAAGAAAAAGAGGTAAAAAACAAATGCATTCATAAAAATCACATTATTATATTGATTTGTGTTTATCTGGAGTCATTTCCTTGAATTATTTTTCTCCTTAACCAGATGGAAAAGAGTTCAAGAGAAGAAGGAAGGTATGTAAGAATGTTTTTTAGTCATTTATCAAAGTGATTTAATGTTTAAATGTAATGTTGATTAATTTTGCAAATGTCATCACTTGTACAATTAAAATGAATGTCAATTTTGGTTTAATATCTTCAGCACTGCAGTATTTGTGCATCAGAGAAACGATCATTATTTCTTATTAGGAGGTGGCAGTGGGAATGAATGAATGTATGGATTCAACGGAGCATCCGTGAGAATTTCAATTAGTTTGAGCTTTTTTTTTAATCTAAACTGACTTATTTTTTTCTTGTCTTAGATCAATTTATTCATCTGAGAATAAGTCCGATGAAGTGGAACATGTTCCACTGATGGTAGAACCCGGGGAAGACCCAGAACACACTGAAGAAGCATGTTCCTCCACTGGGCTGGAAACACAGGGGGGTCCTCCAGAAAGAGCTGGACGATGTAACTGGGGAGAAGAAAGTATGGACCTCTCTGCTGAAGCTGCTGCCCCCGTGACAAGAATCCAGATAAACAGACCAGAGATAGCAGACGTTGAATATGAACTAATTGGACACGAGGATATTAAAGTAGATTGTTCAGTCATTCAATAGAATGTTTGAGTTTTATACAACATGAAAAATGTGTTCATAAATGATGTGTTCAGTGAACATAACATATTTCTGGCTGTTTTCATTTGCCTGTGTGTGTAGCTTAGTCTGTGATATAGAAAACAGTTTCTGTCAAAGCTTTCATTAATCTCATAAATGGCTGATCAGTTAAACATCAGCCAGGTTTGAGGATGTACTTCACTCCACAGCCGTCAGTGTTGCTTGTTCTTTCACTGCCCTTTTTGTGAGGTCACCAAATTCAGACCAGCACAGATGGACAAAACCCAACAGCACATACAAAGCCACTTGAGAAAGGCAATCATCATGGAGGTGTGTACAGTATATGTTTAGTTAGTTCCTCGTATATTGCATCATAAAAGTCTAACCGTTTACATTTTTATGTTTGACAGACTATCCGATACACAGATGTGGGCTGCAGACCAGAACCTCACGTCCATTGTCATGTGCGTGTCAATGTGTGTCAATGCGCGCGCGTGTGTCAATGTGCGTCAATGCTTGCGCGCGTGTCAATGTGCGTCAATGCTTGCGTGCGTGTCAATGCGTGTGCGTGTGTCAATATGCTTGCGCGCGTGTCAATGTGCGTCAATGCTTGCGCGCGTGTCAATGTGCGTCAATGCGCGCGTGCGTGTCAATGCGTGTGCGTGCGTCAATATGCGCGCGAGTGTCAATGTGCGTCAATGCTTGCGCGCGTGTCAATGTGCGTCAATGCTTGCGCGTGTGTCAATGTGCGTCAATGCTTGCGCGTGTCAACACACAACACACGCACGCACACATTAAACAAATGCGCACACCCACATTAAACAAACGCGCACGCACACATAAAACACACGCATGCATACACAGACATGCACTGACAAACGCACACACACACGGTGACATGCAAACATAAAACACACGCACGCACGCACACATAAAACAAACGCGGATTTTATAGGTTTGTTTGTGATGTGTAGTTATGCGTTTGTGTGCATGTCATTGGTGTGTGTGCGCATGTGTCAGTGTGTGTCTGCGTGTGCGTGCGTGTGTGTGTTTTATGTGTGCATGTCACCGTTTGTGTGCGTGTGTCAGTGCATGTCTGTGTGTGCATGCGTGTGTTTTGTGTGCGTCCGCGTTTGTTTTATGTGTGCGTGCGTGCGTGTGTTTTATGTGTGCATGTCACATGAAACAAATGCGCGCACGCACACATAAAACAAATGCGCGCATGCACACATAAAACAAATGCGCGCATGCACACATAAAGCAAATGCGCGCATGCACACATAAAGCAAATGCGCGCATGCACACATAAAACAAATGCGCGCACGTCACATAAAACAAATGCGCGCACGCACACATAAAACAAATGCGCGCACGCACATATTAAAGAAATGCGCACGCGCACACAAAACAAATGCGCAAGAGCACACAAAACAAATGCGCGCGCACAGATAAAACAAATGCACACGCACACAACACACGCACGCACACATTAAACAAATGCGCACACCCACATAAAACAAACGCGCACGCACACATAAAACACACGCATGCATACACAGACATGCACTGACAAACGCACACACACAAGGTGACATGCAAACATAAAACACACGCACGCACGCACACATAAAACAAACGCGGGTTTTATAGGTTTGTTTGTGATGTGTAGTTATGCGTTTGTGTGCATGTCATTGGTGTGTGTGCGCATGTGTCAGTGTGTGTCTGCGTGTGCGTGCGTGTGTGTGTGTGTTTTATGTGTGCATGTCACCGTGTGTGTGCGTGTGTCAGTGCATGTCTGTGTGTGCATGCGTGTGTTTTGTGTGCGTCCGCGTTTGTTTTATGTGTGCGTGCGTGCGTGTGTTTTATGTGTGCATGTCACATGAAACAAATGCGCGCACGCACACATAAAACAAATGCGCGCATGCACACATAAAACAAATGCGCGCATGCACACATAAAACAAATGCGCGCATGCACACATAAAGCAAATGCGCGCACGCACATATTAAAGAAATGCGCACGCGCACACAAAACAAATGCGCAAGAGCACACAAAACAAATGCGCGCGCACAGATAAAACAAATGCACACGCACACAACACACGCACGCACACATTAAACAAATGCGCACACCCACATAAAACAAACGCGCACGCACACATAAAACACACGCATGCATACACAGACATGCACTGACAAACGCACACACACACGGTGACATGCAAACATAAAACACACGCACGCACGCACACATAAAACAAACGCGGATTTTATAGGTTTGTTCGTGATCTGTAGTTATGCGTTTGTGTGCATGTCATTGGTGTGTGTGCGCATGTGTCAGTGTGTGTCTGCGTGTGCGTGCGTGTGTGTTTTATGTGTGCATGTCACCGTGTGTGTGCGTGTGTCAGTGCATGTCTGTGTGTGCATGCGTGTGTGTGTTTTATGTGTGCATGTCACCGTGTGTGTGCGTGTGTCAGTGCATGTCTGTGTGTGCATGCGTGTGTTTTGTGTGCGTCCGCGTTTGTTTTATGTGTGCGTGCGTGCGTGTGTTTTATGTGTGCATGTCACATGAAACAAATGCGCGCACGCACACATAAAACAAATGCGCGCATGCACACATAAAACAAATGCGCGCATGCACACATAAAACAAATGCGCGCGCGCGCAAACAAAACACACGGATGCACACACAGACATGCACTGACACACGCACACACACACGGTGACATGCACACATAAAACAAACGCGGACGCACACAAAACAATGTGCGTCAATGCTTGCGCGTGTCAACACACAACACACGCACGCACACATTAAACAAATGCGCACACCCACATTAAACAAACGCGCACGCACACATAAAACACACGCATGCATACACAGACATGCACTGACAAACGCACACACACACGGTGACATGCAAACATAAAACACACGCACGCACGCACACATAATGCGTGTGTTTTGTGTGCGTCCGCGTTTGTTTTATGTGTGCGTGCGTGCGTGTGTTTTATGTGTGCATGTCACATGAAACAAATGCGCGCACGCACACATAAAACAAATGCGCGCATGCACACATAAAACAAATGCGCGCATGCACACATAAAGCAAATGCGCGCATGCACACATAAAACAAATGCGCGCACGTCACATAAAACAAATGCGCGCACGCACACATAAAACAAATGCGCGCACGCACATATTAAAGAAATGCGCACGCGCACACAAAAACAAATGCGCAAGAGCACACAAAACAAATGCGCGCGCACAGATAAAACAAATGCACACGCACACAACACACGCACGCACACATTAAACAAATGCGCACACCCACATAAAACAAACGCGCACGCACACATAAAACACACGCATGCATACACAGACATGCACTGACAAACGCACACACACACGGTGACATGCAAACATAAAACACACGCACGCACGCACACATAAAACAAACGCGGGTTTTATAGGTTTGTTTGTGATGTGTAGTTATGCGTTTGTGTGCATGTCATTGGTGTGTGTGCGCATGTGTCAGTGTGTGTCTGCGTGTGCGTGCGTGTGTGTGTGTGTTTTATGTGTGCATGTCACCGTGTGTGTGCGTGTGTCAGTGCATGTCTGTGTGTGCATGCGTGTGTTTTGTGTGCGTCCGCGTTTGTTTTATGTGTGCGTGCGTGCGTGTGTTTTATGTGTGCATGTCACATGAAACAAATGCGCGCACGCACACATAAAACAAATGCGCGCATGCACACATAAAACAAATGCGCGCATGCACACATAAAACAAATGCGCGCATGCACACATAAAGCAAATGCGCGCATGCACACATAAAACAAATGCGCGCACGTCACATAAAACAAATGCGCGCACGCACACATAAAACAAATGCGCGCACGCACATATTAAAGAAATGCGCACGCGCACACAAAACAAATGCGCAAGAGCACACAAAACAAATGCGCGCGCACAGATAAAACAAATGCACACGCACACAACACACGCACGCACACATTAAACAAATGCGCACACCCACATAAAACAAACGCGCACGCACACATAAAACACACGCATGCATACACAGACATGCACTGACAAACGCACACACACACGGTGACATGCAAACATAAAACACACGCACGCACGCACACATAAAACAAACGCGGATTTTATAGGTTTGTTTGTGATCTGTAGTTATGCGTTTGTGTGCATGTCATTGGTGTGTGTGCGCATGTGTCAGTGTGTGTCTGCGTGTGCCTGCGTGTGTGTGTTTTATGTGTGCATGTCACCGTGTGTGTGCGTGTGTCAGTGCATGTCTGTGTGTGCATGCGTGTGTGTGTTTTATGTGTGCATGTCACCGTGTGTGTGCGTGTGTCAGTGCATGTCTGTGTGTGCATGCGTGTGTTTTGTGTGCGTCCGCGTTTGTTTTATGTGTGCGTGCGTGCGTGTGTTTTATGTGTGCATGTCACATGAAACAAATGCGCGCACGCACACATAAAACAAATGCGCGCATGCACACATAAAACAAATGCGCGCATGCACACATAAAACAAATGCGCGCGCGCGCACACAAAACACACGGATGCACACACAGACATGCACTGACACACGCACACACACACGGTGACATGCACACATAAAACAAACGCGGACGCACACAAAACAAACGCGCACGCACACATAAAACACACGCATGCATACATAGACATGCACTGACAAACGCACACACACACGGTGACATGCAAACATAAAACACACGCACGCACGAACACATAAAACAAACGCGGATTTTTTTTAGAATAGAATAGAATAGAAAAGCTTTATTCATCCCCAGAGGGGAAACACACTTTCACAACAGCGCAGATTAAAAAAAATATATATAGGTTTGTTTGTGATGTGTAGTTATGCGTTTGTGTGCATGTCACTGGTGTGTGTGCGCATGTGTCAGTGTGTGTCTGCGTGTGCGTGCGTGTGTGTGTTTTATGTGTGCATGTCACCGTGTGTGTGTGCGTGTGTCAGTGCATGTCTGTGTGTGCATGCGTGTGTTTAATGTGTTCGTGCGCGTTTGTTTTGTGTGCGTCCGCGTTTGTTTTATGTGTGCGTGCGTGCGTGTGTTTATGTGTGCATGTCACCGTGTGTGTGGGCGTGTGTCAGTGCATGTCTGTGTGTGCATGCGTGTGTTTTAGGTGTGCGTGCGCGTTTCTTTGATGTGTGCGTCCGCGTTTGTTTTATGTGTGCGTGCGTGCGTGTGTTTTATGTGTGCATGTCACCGTGTGTGTGTGCGTTTGTCAGTGCATGTCCGTGTACGCATGCGTGTGTTTTATGTGTGCGTGCGCGTTTGTTTTATGTGGGTGTGCGCATTTGTTTAATGTGTGCGTTCGTGCACAGTAAATTTCCAAGTGTCAAAAAGGAAGTGTTAATGTATTTTAACTATTTCATAGACTGGTTTAACTCTTCCAGATGTAACACAACAACAACAGGTGTAAAACGTGGCTCCTCCCCCTGCAGTGCTGTTGTCAATATCCAGAGTTAAAACCCAGGTGTTATTTATTCAGTGTAAAAAGTGAATGAACACTGTCAAGGGTCAATTTAACAATATTCAGTGTTAATATCTTAATATGCTCCGCCCATTTCAAATGATCCAGAAGTTTCTAGAGTAATTGGACCTCATGGACCACCGCCATGTTTCCATTGGTAAAGACTGTGGTAAGTCTCTCCATCTGCTGACTTATATTTAAATGAATTAAACGATTTATACAATTGTATTCACCGTGACTGTACTACCATTCGCTTTTTAGACTTCTAATGTAGATGAATTGCTATGTGGTTCACCAACATTAAGTTACATTCTATTACTTGTAATGCGGTACAGTTAACCTGCGCAGTGAACACCACGTGTAGACACTTGTAACCAATACCACTATGGATTATTGTGTATATTCGGTTTATGGTGCTCGCTCAAAACAACAGATGTATATGCTGTCTGTACATGCGCGCGCCAGTAAGTACGGTAGTTCATTCCCGCGCCACTCCCCCTCTGTCAGGCTTTAGTTTTTAGTAATGTAACCCAGCCGTTTATTTGTCGTTTTATGTTTCAATTATTTTCACTGGAAGTATATAATTAAACCCAGTTGTTATTTTCGTGTTTTATGTTTTATTACTTTTCAATGCATGTATCGCATCAAGACACTGTCGCTTTAAGACGGCCATTGTTTTTTACCTGCGTTCCACGGATGAGACGCGTGGTGTTCAGATGCTTCAGCGGCTCAGAGACTGAGACACGTGTAAGTAAGTAAGTAAGTAAGTAATATTTATTTATATAGCGCTTTTCGAGACCAGGGTCACAAAGCGCTTTAACAATCAAAAACAATACTCAAAACAGTACATACTTCAAAGATCAAGACAACACCGAGAACAACAAGTTCGAGAAATTCAAGGAAAAGCCTGAACAAATAGAAACGTCTTAAGATGTTTCTTAAAGGAGTCAGTAGACTCCATCAAGCGCAAAGAGAGAGGAAGATTGTTCCAAAGCTTAGGAGCAACAGCCTGAAAAGATTTCTCTCCTCTGGTCCTGAGCCGTGTGCGTGGAACCATCAGTAGATTCTGATCCACAGACCTCAGAGACCGAGCTGGGGTGTAAGGCTGGATCAGATCAGTGATGTAAGGAGGAGCCTGACCATGAATAGCTCTGAAAGTAAGAACCAGAATTTTAAAGTTGATCCTGAAAGAAACTGGAAGCCAGTGAAGAGTTTTAAGGATCGGAGAAATGTGAGTTCTCCTACTTGAGCGGGTCAGAATTCTCGCTGCAGAGTTCTGAATCAACTGCAGACGAGACAGCTCCTTCTTGTTAAGACATGAAAACAAACCGTTACAATAGTCCAGACGAGAAGAAACAAACGCATGGATTACAAGCTCCAGATCATGTTGTGACAACATTTTCCTAAGTTTAGAGATTTTTCTCAGTTGAAGGAAACAGTTTCTGGTCAGTTTTCTGCAGTGTTGAACAAGAGACATGTCTTTATCAAATACAACACCCAGGTTTCTCAGGCTCAGTTTGACAGACTGACCTAAGTCACCCAAGTACTGACTCAACCATGGAATCTTATCATCAGGAGCAATCACCAGAGTTTCAGTTTTGTCCACATTAAGCTGTAAAGTGTGCCAACGCTCCTGCAATTTTACTGAATACACTCGCTTATCACTCCTAGGTGAGCCTAAACAATACGTTTATATTATTGTTTATATTGCTGTGTGTAAATGAATGTTGTGTCGAAGCAGCTATTTAAGTTTTTGTGTGAAACTTGAAGCATTGTTTTATAACTTTATTCAAGTGTATATTTTCGATAGTATTTTATATTGTACTGCTTCACTTTGTTTTGAAAGTAAGTTGCACTTTATATTTTGTTATCGCGTGGTGTTCAGATGCTTCAGCGGCTCAGAGTTCACCGCATCTGTTATTTAACACGCCGATTAAACGTTCGTGCTGTTGTATGGTTAACAAGCGTTGAATGTGTTGAAGGTGCCGTAGCTAAGAATCTTGAATATTAATAAAATAAATCGCCTACCATGACCCACCAATATAGCAAACTTTTTATTGGAATATAAATATATTTTCGTCCTTCAAAATAACAAACAAAATACGTGTGTGAGTTACATTATAATTAAAAAAGCTAAGTTTTAGCGAACTAGCTCTCGTGTTAACGCACCACAGAAAGTTACATTACACGCAATGAAACATTATTTCTGAGTCTTAAAGCAATAATGATATCTTACCTCAATAGACGAGTGACGCGCACCTGATTCCGTCAAGTTATGCACAAACGTGAGGATAAAATGCGATCGATCTTTGTCAACAAGTGTGACGTCATCATCCGGAAGTTGCGTATGCGGCAATTTGAAAACTTTTTAGCTGACGCTAAATTTAAACTAAACTTAACTCGGTCTTTATACAAGCACGCATCTACTATTGTATTCATGGCGCTTTTAAACAAACAAGCACAATATCTCATTGTATTCCTGTGGTGTGACGTCACCGCTGCAGGATCAGTTGATTAGCATGTGTGACGTCACCCCTGCAGACTCGCGATTAATGTTGACAAACGTCACGTAGACGCTCATAATCGCAGCTAAATAAAAAGAAAACATATGTCCATAAACGCAATCTCAATGAAAGCTTCTATTTTCATAGAAAAGCGCACCGGATTATAAAGAGGATCAAGCGAAATAGCACAGACTTTATTTTACTCATTCATAAAACAATGTCAACATTATGGAGTTGAAACACCTAAAAATATACAATATAGTCACTTTTACAGGACCTTTTAAGCATGTTTTAATCCGCGAGAGCTTCTTGACTTCCGCGATGCGTAAACAATCCAAGCTCCAAAAAATTAAAATTAAGCATTTTTACCGATTTATATTCACTCTGTACCTCCTTAAAGTGGTTTGAGGTCGTTAAGCACAATCAGGATTAGAATCACACGGTTGACATTAAACATTTCAAATGAGCTTCATAGTTGTAGAATTACGGTAGCCAAATGAAACAGCGACACGTCACGTTACCAAGGCAACGAAGAGATGGGCGACGCGTCAAATGTAACCCGGGTCGTTTGAATCCGACGTCGGGGGGTGCTCTGTATAATACTGGGTGACCCGTGCGTGTCAATGCGTGCGCGCGTGTCAATGTGCGTCAATACGTGTGTGTCAATGTGCGTCAATGTGCGTCAATACGTGTGTGTGTGTCAATGTGCGTCAATGCGTGCGGGTGTGTCAATGCGTATAGACGTGTGTTTATATGTGTGTACATATATGTGTGTATGTGTATAGACGTGTGTGTGTATATATGTGTGTGTATGTGTATAGACGTGTGTGTGTATATATATGTGTGTATGTGTATAGACGTGTGTGTGTGTATATATGTGTGTGTATAGACGTGTGTGTATATATATGTGTGTATGTGTATAGACGTGTGTGTATATGTGTGTATGTGTATAGACGTGTGTGTGTGTGTGTGTGTGTGTATATATATATACGTGTGTGTGTTTATATATGTGTGTATGTGTATAGACGTGTGTGTGTATATATATGTGTGTATATGTGTGTATGTGTATAGACGTGTGTGTGTGTATATGTGTGTATGTGTATAGACGTGTGTGTATATATATGTGTGTATATGTGTGTATGTGTATAGACGTGTGTGTATATATATGTGTGTATGTGTATAGACGTGTGTGTGTATATGTATATGTGTGTATGTGTATAGACGTGTGTGTGTGTGTGTGTGTGTATATACTGTATATATATTGTAACGATCCTGTTTGTTCTGTTCATTAATGTTGCGGGCACTTTAAGAAGGTGAGTCTGTGCGCATGCGCAGTTGTTGTTAGAGAGATTTCGCGTTCAACTAGTGGTGTGAAGAACGAGCGGCGTTGGTTGTGGCCGAAACAATAACCTCTCTGTGAGTACAGCGAACAAAGAAACAATATCTGTGCAAGACAACCGTCTGGTCATGTGTGGAGGACCAAACGTTACATTGGTGTCAGAAGCGACTTTTTCGGACCTGCTCCTGAGGCGAAGCTAACGGTTATTAGCAACGAACTTTGCTAACGAACGTCCCCGGTATGTACGGGAAAGTGAAGAGCGAAAGTGAGGAGATGGACGTTGGTGCGAGACGACGGGACCATGCTCAACAGTTAAGAGACGCTGTGTTACAACTCTCAGAAGAAGAATGTGCGTCAATGCGTGCGCCAATGTGCAGCAACTGGGCTTCATCAAGTATCAAACAGATCACACATCACACCTACCATGATTTTGTTCAATGAGATGAAAACTTATTTGATGTTCAATCCAGTGTTCAGGTTGACTTCAGTGCTTATGTTTTAGTAGAAGTGAAGCTGTGGTGCTTTAGTTTAATACATGGACACAGCACTAAACTTTGTTGTTGGTTGTTAGTTGTTTTTTTAGATTTTGGGATCAACCGTCACTTTTTAGTAATGGGAGAATTATTTCTCTGCACTGTGCGAGTCGTCCCAGAGCCATTGTTCAGCCTGAAGCCAATACGTTTTTAGGTTGAAAAGTTTGCCCCCCTGAAAAAATGTAATGCCCCCCCTTAAATGTTTTTCTGCAGCCGGGTCTGTCAGTGTTATACTAGATCCACTCAGTATAAACTGTTGTCAACATTGAAGTCAAATCATCTCCAGAAATGATACTTTGTGATGAAGTCTTAATGTTAAAAGAGACAAATGTAATAATATCTTTAATGAATCAATTCATGTACATTTATATCAAACCTGCTATTCCCTGCATGATGGGATCAGAAACACTAGAATTCTACTTTCTCGGGACGTTTTAGATTTACAACGACGACATCATTAAAAGTGTGAACTGCAGTCACACTGCAAGTTTATGTCCATAATCCTTAGATATTCTCTCCAAATGAGAACAATTTAACAGAAGAGTTTAACATTACCTTGGCTGTAGTCATGCTCTGTAGACAGAAGCTTCACCTGCACAGGTGATCTCATTAGCTCGTCCTGTCTCTCCACCTGCACGCAAAGCAACTTGTACTCTCTGCTGCCCTCTAGTGTTGCTAAAACGATTTATTATGTCCAATAAACAAACCTACAGAAAGACTTAACAGTGTGGGTCTTTCTTTTTATTTCAAGGGTCCCCATTTTATCTCAAACATCAATATAGCTAATATTTAACACTAATTGGTAAATATCAAACATGTATGCTTCATTACAGTTGAAACAATTGTTCTCTGGTAACAAATATTTATCATTAAACATGTGTGTTCATGTATGATCCATGGCACTCATCATGATGGACAAATATGATGGAAAAACATTCTATTAGTGTCAGTACAGTACACGAGGTTGGAAATCAACCACGCATTTGCGCATGCGTTGTCCACCTACAAGGAGGTTTATAACGGTCAGACGCGGAAGAATCTACGAAACTATCACTGATAGATTCTCAAAAATCATCTGATATTAAATGATCTTTTCTCTCAAGGATAAGGATGTTGAAGGAGTGACGTCACAGTGTCCACTGTTGAAGGATAAGGATGTTGAGTGTCCAGCTGGAAGGAGCACAGGTACATGTTGTGGTTTATTAAAGTCTCTTTTCATTTTATTGACATCGGTAAATGTAACGCTAAGTTTAAGTGAAGGTATCAAGACCTGTCGCCCTTCCCAGCTATCTTCTAAATAATCCACGGAGGAAAAATTCAGAAAAAAAAGTCTTATATAGATCCAGAGCGGTCCGTAATAGGAACAAAAAAACAAAACAGGCACTCGGGGCGAAGGCAGGGCACTTCTGGAGATCGGGGTCCCAACAGCAACTAAAACAAAAAGACAAAAGGACTCACTTGAGTAAATAAAAGTGCTGACAACGTCAGGAGTATCCAAAGGATTATCCAGTTGTGATTCAAAGGCGAGGAGCGAGATCGAAAGGACAGCCAACCTGGTCTGGAAACGCAATACTCTGGCGAGTTCTTCCGGGTAGAGACGCTCCTTATCAATGGGAAGAACCCGCCACTCCATCATCCCCAGCCGCGCACCTGCCAGCGTCTGTCACTCAAAACACAGGACACATGAAAACGGAAAACCACCTTCAAAATAAAACAAAAGAACATAAGCATGACACTTGTATGTTGATTCTATCAAATGTATTCTGCCTATTTTAAATGTTGACCTTTTTTCTTATAAGAGTAACTGTCAGGAGTCTTGATGTAAAACGTCACTCAAATGTGTCATTTATTTATTTCTCTCACAGGATTCAGAGTCAATGTTCATTGCACAGAATTTCCATCTCCGTCCTGCACTGTCTGTGATGATGGAACTTACATGGACAAATTGAACCGAGAGAAACATGGTTTCAAGTGTCTCGTCTGTACTGAAGGTAAAGTTTGTTCTTCACTAGAATGATGAGTTGGTCAGTATGTAGATGTGATGTAGAATTTGTTATTGACTAACAGGACTGAGAGAGATCAGATCCTGTACCTTCACAGCAAACACCAAGTGTGAACCTCTGGAGGGTTTTTTCTGTGTGGACGGCTCAGTGGACACATGTGTGGCAGCACAGCAACACTCCACATGTGAACCAGGACAGTTCATCATCAGAGCAGGCGAGTTTCACATCCAACATGTGAAATGCAAGAGTGCAGAAACTATAAGACACACACAATGTTCTTCACAGGAACGTCCTCCACAGACACTGAGTGTGGAACCTGCAGTGAAGGAACATTTTCAAATGGAACGTTCACGTCATGTCAGGATCACAAACAGTGAGTGAAGCTTCACAAATGTTTGCTCCAGATGTTTTCTTCTAAACTGTCTCCACTTGTCTTTGTAGATGTTCAACATATCTACGAGAAGGAACTATTTCTTCTGACTCTGTATGTCGAGAAGGTTTGACACCAGGAGAAGTGGCTGGAATTATTGTTGCTGTGATCGTTCTACTGATCACATGTTCTGTAGTTTATTGGTATAAAAAAAGAAAAAGAGGTAAAAAACAAATGCATTCATAAAAATCACATTATTATATTGATTTGTGTTTATCTGGAGTCATTTCCTTGAATTATTTTTCTCCTTAACCAGATGGAAAAGAGTTCAAGAGAAGAAGGAAGGTATGTAAGAATGTTTTTTAGTCATTTATCAAAGTGATTTAATGTTTAAATGTAATGTTGATTAATTTTGCAAATGTCATCACTTGTACAATTAAAATGAATGTCAATTTTGGTTTAATATCTTCAGCACTGCAGTATTTGTGCATCAGAGAAACGATCATTATTTCTTATTAGGAGGTGGCAGTGGGAATGAATGAATGTATGGATTCAACGGAGCATCCGTGAGAATTTCAATTAGTTTGAGCTTTTTTTTTAATCTAAACTGACTTATTTTTTTCTTGTCTTAGATCAATTTATTCATCTGAGAATAAGTCCGATGAAGTGGAACATGTTCCACTGATGGTAGAACCCGGGGAAGACCCAGAACACACTGAAGAAGCATGTTCCTCCACTGGGCTGGAAACACAGGGGGGTCCTCCAGAAAGAGCTGGACGATGTAACTGGGGAGAAGAAAGTATGGACCTCTCTGCTGAAGCTGCTGCCCCCGTGACAAGAATCCAGATAAACAGACCAGAGATAGCAGACGTTGAATATGAACTAATTGGACACGAGGATATTAAAGTAGATTGTTCAGTCATTCAATAGAATGTTTGAGTTTTATACAACATGAAAAATGTGTTCATAAATGATGTGTTCAGTGAACATAACATATTTCTGGCTGTTTTCATTTGCCTGTGTGTGTAGCTTAGTCTGTGATATAGAAAACAGTTTCTGTCAAAGCTTTCATTAATCTCATAAATGGCTGATCAGTTAAACATCAGCCAGGTTTGAGGATGTACTTCACTCCACAGCCGTCAGTGTTGCTTGTTCTTTCACTGCCCTTTTTGTGAGGTCACCAAATTCAGACCAGCACAGATGGACAAAAGCCAACAGCACATACAAAGCCACTTGAGAAAGGCAATCATCATGGAGGTGTGTACAGTATATGTTTAGTTAGTTCCTCGTATATTGCATCATAAAAGTCTAACCGTTTACATTTTTATGTTTGACAGACTATCCGATACACAGATGTGGGCTGCAGACCAGAACCTCACGTCCATTGTCATGTGCGTGTCAATGTGTGTCAATGCGCGCGTGTGTCAATGTGCGTCAATGCTTGCGCGCGTGTCAATGTGCGTCAATGCTTGCGTGCGTGTCAATGCGTGTGCGTGTGTCAATATGCTTGCGCGCGTGTCAATGTGCGTCAATGCTTGCGCGCGTGTCAATGTGCGTCAATGCGCGCGTGCGTGTCAATGTGCGTCAATGCGCCCGTGCGTGTCAATGCGTGTGCGTGCGTCAATATGCGCGCGAGTGTCAATGTGCGTCAATGCTTGCGCGCGTGTCAATGTGCGTCAATGCTTGCGCGTGTGTCAATGTGCGTCAATGCTTGCGCGTGTCAACACACAACACACGCACGCACACATTAAACAATTGCGCACACCCACATTAAACAAACGCGCACGCACACATAAAACACACGCATGCATACACAGACATGCACTGACAAACGCACACACACACGGTGACATGCAAACATAAAACACACGCACGCACGCACACATAAAACAAACGCGGATTTTATAGGTTTGTTTGTGATGTGTAGTTATGCGTTTGTGTGCATGTCATTGGTGTGTGTGCGCATGTGTCAGTGTGTGTCTGCGTGTGCGTGCGTGTGTGTGTTTTATGTGTGCATGTCACCGTGTGTGTGCGTGTGTCAGTGCATGTCTGTGTGTGCATGCGTGTGTTTTGTGTGCGTCCGCGTTTGTTTTATGTGTGCGTGCGTGCGTGTGTTTTATGTGTGCATGTCACATGAAACAAATGCGCGCACGCACACATAAAACAAATGCGCGCATGCACACATAAAACAAATGCGCGCATGCACACATAAAGCAAATGCGCGCATGCACACATAAAACAAATGCGCGCACGTCACATAAAACAAATGCGCGCACGCACACATAAAACAAATGCGCGCACGCACATATTAAAGAAATGCGCACGCGCACACAAAACAAATGCGCAAGAGCACACAAAACAAATGCGCGCGCACAGATAAAACAAATGCACACGCACACAACACACGCACGCACACATTAAACAAATGCGCACACCCACATAAAACAAACGCGCACGCACACATAAAACACACGCATGCATACACAGACATGCACTGACAAACGCACACACACACGGTGACATGCAAACATAAAACACACGCACGCACGCACACATAAAACAAACACGGATTTTATAGGTTTGTTTGTGATGTGTAGTTATGCGTTTGTGTGCATGTCATTGGTGTGTGTGCGCATGTGTCAGTGTGTGTCTGCGTGTGCGTGCGTGTGTGTGTTTTATGTGTGCATGTCACCGTGTGTGTGCGTGTGTCAGTGCATGTCTGTGTGTGCATGCGTGTGTTTTGTGTGCGTCCGCGTTTGTTTTATGTGTGCGTGCGTGCGTGTGTTTTATGTGTGCATGTCACATGAAACAAATGCGCGCACGCACACATAAAACAAATGCGCGCATGCACACATAAAGCAAATGCGCGCATGCACACATAAAGCAAATGCGCGCATGCACACATAAAACAAATGCGCGTACGTCACATAAAACAAATGCGCGCACGCACACATAAAACAAATGCGCGCACGCACATATTAAAGAAATGCGCACGCGCACACAAAACAAATGCGCAAGAGCACACAAAACAAATGCGCGCGCACAGATAAAACAAATGCACACGCACACAACACACGCACGCACACATTAAACAAATGCGCACACCCACATTAAACAAACGCGCACGCACACATAAAACACACGCATGCATACACAGACATGCACTGACAAACGCACACACACACGGTGACATGCAAACATAAAACACACGCACGCACGCACACATAAAACAAACGCGGGTTTTATAGGTTTGTTTGTGACGTGTAGTTATGCGTTTGTGTGCATGTCATTGGTGTGTGTGCGCATGTGTCAGTGTGTGTCTGCGTGTGCGTGCGTGTGTGTGTTTTATGTGTGCATGTCACCGTGTGTGTGCGTGTGTCAGTGCATGTCTGTGTGTGCATGCGTGTGTGTGTTTTATGTGTGCATGTCACCGTGTGTGTGCGTGTGTCAGTGCATGTCTGTGTGTGCATGCGTGTGTTTTGTGTGCGTCCGCGTTTGTTTTATGTGTGCGTGCGTGCGTGTGTTTTATGTGTGCATGTCACATGAAACAAATGCGCGCACGCACACATAAAACAAATGCGCGCATGCACACATAAAACAAATGCGCGCATGCACACATAAAACAAATGCGCGCGCGCGCACACAAAACACACGGATGCACACACAGACATGCACTGACACACGCACACACACACGGTGACATGCACACATAAAACAAACGCGGACGCACACAAAACAAACGCGCACGCACACATAAAACACACGCATGCATACATAGACATGCACTGACAAACGCACACACACACGGTGACATGCAAACATAAAACACACGCACGCACGAACACATAAAACAAACGCGGATTTTTTTTAGAATAGAATAGAATAGAAAAGCTTTATTCATCCCCAGAGGGGAAACACACTTTCACAACAGCGCAGATTAAAAAAAATATATATAGGTTTGTTTGTGATGTGTAGTTATGCGTTTGTGTGCATGTCACTGGTGTGTGTGCGCATGTGTCAGTGTGTGTCTGCGTGTGCGTGCGTGTGTGTGTTTTATGTGTGCATGTCACCGTGTGTGTGTGCGTGTGTCAGTGCATGTCTGTGTGTGCATGCGTGTGTTTAATGTGTGCGTGCGCGTTTGTTTTGTGTGCGTCCGCGTTTGTTTTATGTGTGCGTGCGTGCGTGTGTTTATGTGTGCATGTCACCGTGTGTGTGGGCGTGTGTCAGTGCATGTCTGTGTGTGCATGCGTGTGTTTTAGGTGTGCGTGCGCGTTTCTTTGATGTGTGCGTCCGCGTTTGTTTTATGTGTGCGTGCGTGCGTGTGTTTTATGTGTGCATGTCACCGTGTGTGTGTGCGTTTGTCAGTGCATGTCCGTGTACGCATGCGTGTGTTTTATGTGTGCGTGCGCGTTTGTTTTATGTGGGTGTGCGCATTTGTTTAATGTGTGCGTTCGTGCACAGTAAATTTCCAAGTGTCAAAAAGGAAGTGTTAATGTATTTTAACTATTTCATAGACTGGTTTAACTCTTCCAGATGTAACACAACAACAACAGGTGTAAAACGTGGCTCCTCCCCCTGCAGTGCTGTTGTCAATATCCAGAGTTAAAACCCAGGTGTTATTTATTCAGTGTAAAAAGTGAATGAACACTGTCAAGGGTCAATTTAACAATATTCAGTGTTAATATCTTAATATGCTCCGCCCATTTCAAATGATCCAGAAGTTTCTAGAGTAATTGGACCTCATGGACCACCGCCATGTTTCCATTGGTAAAGACTGTGGTAAGTCTCTCCATCTGCTGACTTATATTTAAATGAATTAAACGATTTATACAATTGTATTCACCGTGACTGTACTACCATTCGCTTTTTAGACTTCTAATGTAGATGAATTGCTATGTGGTTCACCAACATTAAGTTACATTCTATTACTTGTAATGCGGTACAGTTAACCTGCGCAGTGAACACCACGTGTAGACACTTGTAACCAATACCACTATGGATTATTGTGTATATTCGGTTTATGGTGCTCGCTCAAAACAACAGATGTATATGCTGTCTGTACATGCGCGCGCCAGTAAGTACGGTAGTTCATTCCCGCGCCACTCCCCCTCTGTCAGGCTTTAGTTTTTAGTAATGTAACCCAGCCGTTTATTTGTCGTTTTATGTTTCAATTATTTTCACTGGAAGTATATAATTAAACCCAGTTGTTATTTTCGTGTTTTATGTTTTATTACTTTTCAATGCATGTATCGCATCAAGACACTGTCGCTTTAAGACGGCCATTGTTTTTTACCTGCGTTCCACGGATGAGACGCGTGGTGTTCAGATGCTTCAGCGGCTCAGAGACTGAGACACGTGTAAGTAAGTAAGTAAGTAAGTAATATTTATTTATATAGCGCTTTTCGAGACCAGGGTCACAAAGCGCTTTAACAATCAAAAACAATACTCAAAACAGTACATACTTCAAAGATCAAGACAACACCGAGAACAACAAGTTCGAGAAATTCAAGGAAAAGCCTGAACAAATAGAAACGTCTTAAGATGTTTCTTAAAGGAGTCAGTAGACTCCATCAAGCGCAAAGAGAGAGGAAGATTGTTCCAAAGCTTAGGAGCAACAGCCTGAAAAGATTTCTCTCCTCTGGTCCTGAGCCGTGTGCGTGGAACCATCAGTAGATTCTGATCCACAGACCTCAGAGACCGAGCTGGGGTGTAAGGCTGGATCAGATCAGTGATGTAAGGAGGAGCCTGACCATGAATAGCTCTGAAAGTAAGAACCAGAATTTTAAAGTTGATCCTGAAAGAAACTGGAAGCCAGTGAAGAGTTTTAAGGATCGGAGAAATGTGAGTTCTCCTACTTGAGCGGGTCAGAATTCTCGCTGCAGAGTTCTGAATCAACTGCAGACGAGACAGCTCCTTCTTGTTAAGACATGAAAACAAACCGTTACAATAGTCCAGACGAGAAGAAACAAACGCATGGATTACAAGCTCCAGATCATGTTGTGACAACATTTTCCTAAGTTTAGAGATTTTTCTCAGTTGAAGGAAACAGTTTCTGGTCAGTTTTCTGCAGTGTTGAACAAGAGACATGTCTTTATCAAATACAACACCCAGGTTTCTCAGGCTCAGTTTGACAGACTGACCTAAGTCACCCAAGTACTGACTCAACCATGGAATCTTATCATCAGGAGCAATCACCAGAGTTTCAGTTTTGTCCACATTAAGCTGTAAAGTGTGCCAACGCTCCTGCAATTTTACTGAATACACTCGCTTATCACTCCTAGGTGAGCCTAAACAATACGTTTATATTATTGTTTATATTGCTGTGTGTAAATGAATGTTGTGTCGAAGCAGCTATTTAAGTTTTTGTGTGAAACTTGAAGCATTGTTTTATAACTTTATTCAAGTGTATATTTTCGATAGTATTTTATATTGTACTGTTTCACTTTGTTTTGAAAGTAAGTTGCACTTTATATTTTGTTATCGCGTGGTGTTCAGATGCTTCAGCGGCTCAGAGTTCACCGCATCTGTTATTTAACACGCCGATTAAACGTTCGTGCTGTTGTATGGTTAACAAGCGTTGAATGTGTTGAAGGTGCCGTAGCTAAGAATCTTGAATATTAATAAAATAAATCGCCTACCATGACCCACCAATATAGCAAACTTTTTATTGGAATATAAATATATTTTCGTCCTTCAAAATAACAAACTAAATACGTGTGTGAGTTACATTATAATTAAAAAAGCTAAGTTTTAGCGAACTAGCTCTCGTGTTAACGCACCACAGAAAGTTACATTACACGCAATGAAACATTATTTCTGAGTCTTAAAGCAATAATGATATCTTACCTCAATAGACGAGTGACGCGCACCTGATTCCGTCAAGTTATGCACAAACGTGAGGATAAAATGCGACCGATCTTTGTCAACAAGTGTGACGTCATCATCCGGAAGTTGCGTATGCGGCAATTTGAAAACTTTTTAGCTGACGCTAAATTTAAACTAAACTTAACTCGGTCTTTATACAAGCACGCATCTACTATTGTATTCATGGCGCTTTTAAACAAACAAGCACAATATCTCATTGTATTCCTGTGGTGTGACGTCACCGCTGCAGGATCAGTTGATTAGCATGTGTGACGTCACCCCTGCAGACTCGCGATTAATGTTGACAAACGTCACGTAGACGCTCATAATCGCAGCTAAATAAAAAGAAAACATATGTCCATAAACGCAATCTCAATGAAAGCTTCTATTTTCATAGAAAAGCGCACCGGATTATAAAGAGGATCAAGCGAAATAGCACAGACTTTATTTTACTCATTCATAAAACAATGTCAACATTATGGAGTTGAAACACCTAAAAATATACAATATAGTCACTTTTACAGGACCTTTTAAGCATGTTTTAATCCGCGAGAGCTTCTTGACTTCCGCGATGCGTAAACAATCCAAGCTCCAAAAAATTAAAATTAAGCATTTTTACCGATTTATATTCACTCTGTACCTCCTTAAAGTGGTTTGAGGTCGTTAAGCACAATCAGGATTAGAATCACACGGTTGACATTAAACATTTCAAATGAGCTTCATAGTTGTAGAATTACGGTAGCCAAATGAAACAGCGACACGTCACGTTACCAAGGCAACGAAGAGATGGGCGACGCGTCAAATGTAACCCGGGTCGTTTGAATCCGACGTCGGGGGGTGCTCTGTATAATACTGGGTGACCCGTGCGTGTCAATGCGTGCGCGCGTGTCAATGTGCGTCAATACGTGTGTGTCAATGTGCGTCAATACGTGTGTGTGTGTCAATGTGCGTCAATGCGTGCGGGTGTGTCAATGCGTATAGACGTGTGTTTATATGTGTGTACATATATGTGTGTATGTGTATAGACGTGTGTGTGTATATATGTGTGTGTATGTGTATAGACGTGTGTGTGTATATATATGTGTGTATGTGTATAGACGTGTGTGTGTATATATGTGTGTGTATAGACGTGTGTGTATATATATGTGTGTATGTGTATAGACGTGTGTGTATATGTGTGTATGTGTATAGACGTGTGTGTGTGTGTGTGTGTGTGTGTATATATATATACGTGTGTGTGTTTATATATGTGTGTATGTGTATAGACGTGTGTGTGTATATATATGTGTGTATATGTGTGTATGTGTATAGACGTGTGTGTGTGTATATGTGTGTATGTGTATAGACGTGTGTGTATATATATGTGTGTATATGTGTGTATGTGTATAGACGTGTGTGTATATATACGTGTGTATGTGTATAGACGTGTGTGTGTATATGTATATGTGTGTATGTGTATAGACGTGTGTGTGTGTGTGTGTGTGTGTATATACTGTATATATATTGTAACGATCCTGTTTGTTCTGTTCATTAATGTTGCGGGCACTTTAAGAAGGTGAGTCTGTGCGCATGCGCAGTTGTTGTTAGAGAGATTTCGCGTTCAACTAGTGGTGTGAAGAACGAGCGGCGTTGGTTGTGGCCGAAACAATAACCTCTCTGTGAGTACAGCGAACAAAGAAACAATATCTGTGCAAGACAACCGTCTGGTCATGTGTGGAGGACCAAACGTTACATTGGTGTCAGAAGCGACTTTTTCGGACCTGCTCCTGAGGCGAAGCTAACGGTTATTAGCAACGAACTTTGCTAACGAACGTCCCCGGTATGTACGGGAAAGTGAAGAGCGAAAGTGAGGAGATGGACGTTGGTGCGAGACGACGGGACCATGCTCAACAGTTAAGAGACGCTGTGTTACAACTCTCAGAAGAAGAATGTGCGTCAATGCGTGCGCCAATGTGCAGCAACTGGGCTTCATCAAGTATCAAACAGATCACACATCACACCTACCATGATTTTGTTCAATGAGATGAAAACTTATTTGATGTTCAATCCAGTGTTCAGGTTGACTTCAGTGCTTATGTTTTAGTAGAAGTGAAGCTGTGGTGCTTTAGTTTAATACATGGACACAGCACTAAACTTTGTTGTTGGTTGTTAGTTGTTTTTTTAGATTTTGGGATCAACCGTCACTTTTTAGTAATGGGAGAATTATTTCTCTGCACTGTGCGAGTCGTCCCAGAGCCATTGTTCAGCCTGAAGCCAATACGTTTTTAGGTTGAAAAGTTTGCCCCCCTGAAAAAATGTAATGCCCCCCCTTAAATGTTTTTCTGCAGCCGGGTCTGTCAGTGTTATACTAGATCCACTCAGTATAAACTGTTGTCAACATTGAAGTCAAATCATCTCCAGAAATGATACTTTGTGATGAAGTCTTAATGTTAAAAGAGACAAATGTAATAATATCTTTAATGAATCAATTCATGTACATTTATATCAAACCTGCTATTCCCTGCATGATGGGATCAGAAACACTAGAATTCTACTTTCTCGGGACGTTTTAGATTTACAACGACGACATCATTAAAAGTGTGAACTGCAGTCACACTGCAAGTTTATGTCCATAATCCTTAGATATTCTCTCCAAATGAGAACAATTTAACAGAAGAGTTTAACATTACCTTGGCTGTAGTCATGCTCTGTAGACAGAAGCTTCACCTGCACAGGTGATCTCATTAGCTCGTCCTGTCTCTCCACCTGCACGCAAAGCAACTTGTACTCTCTGCTGCCCTCTAGTGTTGCTAAAACGATTTATTATGTCCAATAAACAAACCTACAGAAAGACTTAACAGTGTGGGTCTTTCTTTTTATTTCAAGGGTCCCCATTTTATCTCAAACATCAATATAGCTAATATTTAACACTAATTGGTAAATATCAAACATGTATGCTTCATTACAGTTGAAACAATTGTTCTCTGGTAACAAATATTTATCATTAAACATGTGTGTTCATGTATGATCCATGGCACTCATCATGATGGACAAATATGATGGAAAAACATTCTATTAGTGTCAGTACAGTACACGAGGTTGGAAATCAACCACGCATTTGCGCATGCGTTGTCCACCTACAAGGAAGTTTATAACGGTCAGACGCGGAAGAATCTACGAAACTATCACTGATAGATTCTCAAAAATCATCTGATATTAAATGATCTTTTCTCTCAAGGATAAGGATGTTGAAGGAGTGACGTCACAGTGTCCACTGTTGAAGGATAAGGATGTTGAGTGTCCAGCTGGAAGGAGCACAGGTACATGTTGTGGTTTATTAAAGTCTCTTTTCATTTTATTGACATCGGTAAATGTAACGCTAAGTTTAAGTGAAGGTATCAAGACCTGTCGCCCTTCCCAGCTATCTTCTAAATAATCCACGGAGGAAAAATTCAGAAAAAAAAGTCTTATATAGATCCAGAGCGGTCCGTAATAGGAACAAAAAAACAAAACAGGCACTCGGGGCGAAGGCAGGGCACTTCTGGAGATCGGGGTCCCAACAGCAACTAAAACAAAAAGACAAAAGGACTCACTTGAGTAAATAAAAGTGCTGACAACGTCAGGAGTATCCAAAGGATTATCCAGTTGTGATTCAAAGGCGAGGAGCGAGATCGAAAGGACAGCCAACCTGGTCTGGAAACGCAATACTCTGGCGAGTTCTTCCGGGTAGAGACGCTCCTTATCAATGGGAAGAACCCGCCACTCCATCATCCCCAGCCGCGCACCTGCCAGCGTCTGTCACTCAAAACACAGGACACATGAAAACGGAAAACCACCTTCAAAATAAAACAAAAGAACATAAGCATGACACTTGTATGTTGATTCTATCAAATGTATTCTGCCTATTTTAAATGTTGACCTTTTTTCTTATAAGAGGAACTGTCAGGAGTCTTGATGTAAAACGTCACTCAAATGTGTCATTTATTTATTTCTCTCACAGGATTCAGAGTCAATGTTCATTGCACAGAATTTCCATCTCCGTCCTGCACTGTCTGTGATGATGGAACTTACATGGACAAATTGAACCGAGAGAAACATGGTTTCAAGTGTCTCGTCTGTACTGAAGGTAAAGTTTGTTCTTCACTAGAATGATGAGTTGGTCAGTATGTAGATGTGATGTAGAATTTGTTATTGACTAACAGGACTGAGAGAGATCAGATCCTGTACCTTCACAGCAAACACCAAGTGTGAACCTCTGGAGGGTTTTTTCTGTGTGGACGGCTCAGTGGACACATGTGTGGCAGCACAGCAACACTCCACATGTGAACCAGGACAGTTCATCATCAGAGCAGGCGAGTTTCACATCCAACATGTGAAATGCAAGAGTGCAGAAACTATAAGACACACACAATGTTCTTCACAGGAACGTCCTCCACAGACACTGAGTGTGGAACCTGCAGTGAAGGAACATTTTCAAATGGAACGTTCACGTCATGTCAGGATCACAAACAGTGAGTGAAGCTTCACAAATGTTTGCTCCAGATGTTTTCTTCTAAACTGTCTCCACTTGTCTTTGTAGATGTTCAACATATCTACGAGAAGGAACTATTTCTTCTGACTCTGTATGTCGAGAAGGTTTGACACCAGGAGAAGTGGCTGGAATTATTGTTGCTGTGATCGTTCTACTGATCACATGTTCTGTAGTTTATTGGTATAAAAAAAGAAAAAGAGGTAAAAAACAAATGCATTCATAAAAATCACATTATTATATTGATTTGTGTTTATCTGGAGTCATTTCCTTGAATTATTTTTCTCCTTAACCAGATGGAAAAGAGTTCAAGAGAAGAAGGAAGGTATGTAAGAATGTTTTTTAGTCATTTATCAAAGTGATTTAATGTTTAAATGTAATGTTGATTAATTTTGCAAATGTCATCACTTGTACAATTAAAATGAATGTCAATTTTGGTTTAATATCTTCAGCACTGCAGTATTTGTGCATCAGAGAAACGATCATTATTTCTTATTAGGAGGTGGCAGTGGGAATGAATGAATGTATGGATTCAACGGAGCATCCGTGAGAATTTCAATTAGTTTGAGCTTTTTTTTTAATCTAAACTGACTTATTTTTTTCTTGTCTTAGATCAATTTATTCATCTGAGAATAAGTCCGATGAAGTGGAACATGTTCCACTGATGGTAGAACCCGGGGAAGACCCAGAACACACTGAAGAAGCATGTTCCTCCACTGGGCTGGAAACACAGGGGGGTCCTCCAGAAAGAGCTGGACGATGTAACTGGGGAGAAGAAAGTATGGACCTCTCTGCTGAAGCTGCTGCCCCCGTGACAAGAATCCAGATAAACAGACCAGAGATAGCAGACGTTGAATATGAACTAATTGGACACGAGGATATTAAAGTAGATTGTTCAGTCATTCAATAGAATGTTTGAGTTTTATACAACATGAAAAATGTGTTCATAAATGATGTGTTCAGTGAACATAACATATTTCTGGCTGTTTTCATTTGCCTGTGTGTGTAGCTTAGTCTGTGATATAGAAAACAGTTTCTGTCAAAGCTTTCATTAATCTCATAAATGGCTGATCAGTTAAACATCAGCCAGGTTTGAGGATGTACTTCACTCCACAGCCGTCAGTGTTGCTTGTTCTTTCACTGCCCTTTTTGTGAGGTCACCAAATTCAGACCAGCACAGATGGACAAAACCCAACAGCACATACAAAGCCACTTGAGAAAGGCAATCATCATGGAGGTGTGTACAGTATATGTTTAGTTAGTTCCTCGTATATTGCATCATAAAAGTCTAACCGTTTACATTTTTATGTTTGACAGACTATCCGATACACAGATGTGGGCTGCAGACCAGAACCTCACGTCCATTGTCATGTGCGTGTCAATGTGTGTCAATGCGCGCGTGTGTCAATGTGCGTCAATGCTTGCGCGCGTGTCAATGTGCGTCAATGCTTGCGTGCGTGTCAATGCGTGTGCGTGTGTCAATATGCTTGCGCGCGTGTCAATGTGCGTCAATGCTTGCGCGCGTGTCAATGTGCGTCAATGCGCGCGTGCGTGTCAATGTGCGTCAATGCGCCCGTGCGTGTCAATGCGTGTGCGTGCGTCAATATGCGCGCGAGTGTCAATGTGCGTCAATGCTTGCGCGCGTGTCAATGTGCGTCAATGCTTGCGCGTGTGTCAATGTGCGTCAATGCTTGCGCGTGTCAACACACAACACACGCACGCACACATTAAACAAATGCGCACACCCACATTAAACAAACGCGCACGCACACATAAAACACACGCATGCATACACAGACATGCACTGACAAACGCACACACACACGGTGACATGCAAACATAAAACACACGCACGCACGCACACATAAAACAAACGCGGATTTTATAGGTTTGTTTGTGACGTGTAGTTATGCGTTTGTGTGCATGTCATTGGTGTGTGTGCGCATGTGTCAGTGTGTGTCTGCGTGTGCGTGCGTGTGTGTGTTTTATGTGTGCATGTCACCGTGTGTGTGCGTGTGTCAGTGCATGTCTGTGTGTGCATGCGTGTGTTTTGTGTGCGTCCGCGTTTGTTTTATGTGTGCGTGCGTGCGTGTGTTTTATGTGTGCATGTCACATGAAACAAATGCGCGCACGCACACATAAAACAAATGCGCGCATGCACACATAAAACAAATGCGCGCATGCACACATAAAGCAAATGCGCGCATGCACACATAAAACAAATGCGCGCACGTCACATAAAACAAATGCGCGCACGCACACATAAAACAAATGCGCGCACGCACATATTAAAGAAATGCGCACGCGCACACAAAACAAATGCGCAAGAGCACACAAAACAAATGCGCGCGCACAGATAAAACAAATGCACACGCACACAACACTACGCACGCACACATTAAACAAATGCGCACACCCACATTAAACAAACGCGCACGCACACATAAAACACACGCATGCATACACAGACATGCACTGACAAACGCACACACACACGGTGACATGCAAACATAAAACACACGCACGCACGCACACATAAAACAAACGCGGGTTTTATAGGTTTGTTTGTGACGTGTAGTTATGCGTTTGTGTGCATGTCATTGGTGTGTGTGCGCATGTGTCAGTGTGTGTCTGCGTGTGCGTGCGTGTGTGTGTTTTATGTGTGCATGTCACCGTGTGTGTGCGTGTGTCAGTGCATGTCTGTGTGTGCATGCGTGTGTTTTGTGTGCGTCCGCGTTTGTTTTATGTGTGCGTGCGTGCGTGTGTTTTATGTGTGCATGTCACATGAAACAAATGCGCGCACGCACACATAAAACAAATGCGCGCATGCACACATAAAACAAATGCGCGCATGCACACATAAAACAAATGCGCGCATGCACACATAAAGCAAATGCGCGCATGCACACATAAAACAAATGCGCGCACGTCACATAAAACAAATGCGCGCACGCACACATAAAACAAATGCGCGCACGCACATATTAAAGAAATGCGCACGCGCACACAAAACAAATGCGCAAGAGCACACAAAACAAATGCGCGCGCACAGATAAAACAAATGCACACGCACACAACACACGCACGCACACATTAAACAAATGCGCACACCCACATAAAACAAACGCGCACGCACACATAAAACACACGCATGCATACACAGACATGCACTGACAAACGCACACACACACGGTGACATGCAAACATAAAACACACGCACGCACGCACACATAAAACAAACGCGGATTTTATAGGTTTGTTTGTGATCTGTAGTTATGCGTTTGTGTGCATGTCATTGGTGTGTGTGCGCATGTGTCAGTGTGTGTCTGCGTGTGCGTGCGTGTGTGTGTTTTATGTGTGCATGTCACCGTGTGTGTGCGTGTGTCAGTGCATGTCTGTGTGTGCATGCGTGTGTGTGTTTTATGTGTGCATGTCACCGTGTGTGTGCGTGTGTCAGTGCATGTCTGTGTGTGCATGCGTGTGTTTTGTGTGCGTCCGCGTTTGTTTTATGTGTGCGTGCGTGCGTGTGTTTTATGTGTGCATGTCACATGAAACAAATGCGCGCACGCACACATAAAACAAATGCGCGCATGCACACATAAAACAAATGCGCGCATGCACACATAAAACAAATGCGCGCGCGCGCACACAAAACACACGGATGCACACACAGACATGCACTGACACACGCACACACACACGGTGACATGCACACATAAAACAAACGCGGACGCACACAAAACAAACGCGCACGCACACATAAAAACACACGCATGCATACATAGACATGCACTGACAAACGCACACACACACGGTGACATGCAAACATAAAACACACGCACGCCCGAACACATAAAACAAACGCGGATTTTTTTTAGAATAGAATAGAATAGAAAAGCTTTATTCATCCCCAGAGGGGAAACACACTTTCACAACAGCGCAGATTAAAAAAAATATATATAGGTTTGTTTGTGATGTGTAGTTATGCGTTTGTGTGCATGTCACTGGTGTGTGTGCGCATGTGTCAGTGTGTGTCTGCGTGTGCGTGCGTGTGTGTGTTTTATGTGTGCATGTCACCGTGTGTGTGTGCGTGTGTCAGTGCATGTCTGTGTGTGCATGCGTGTGTTTAATGTGTGCGTGCGCGTTTGTTTTGTGTGCGCCCGCGTTTGTTTTATGTGTGCGTGCGTGCGTGTGTTTATGTGTGCATGTCACCGTGTGTGTGGGCGTGTGTCAGTGCATGTCTGTGTGTGCATGCGTGTGTTTTAGGTGTGCGTGCGCGTTTCTTTGATGTGTGCGTCCGCGTTTGTTTTATGTGTGCGTGCGTGCGTGTGTTTTATGTGTGCATGTCACCGTGTGTGTGTGCGTTTGTCAGTGCATGTCCGTGTACGCATGCGTGTGTTTTATGTGTGCGTGCGCGTTTGTTTTATGTGGGTGTGCGCATTTGTTTAATGTGTGCGTTCGTGCACAGTAAATTTCCAAGTGTCAAAAAGGAAGTGTTAATGTATTTTAACTATTTCATAGACTGGTTTAACTCTTCCAGATGTAACACAACAACAACAGGTGTAAAACGTGGCTCCTCCCCCTGCAGTGCTGTTGTCAATATCCAGAGTTAAAACCCAGGTGTTATTTATTCAGTGTAAAAAGTGAATGAACACTGTCAAGGGTCAATTTAACAATATTCAGTGTTAATATCTTAATATGCTCCGCCCATTTCAAATGATCCAGAAGTTTCTAGAGTAATTGGACCTCATGGACCACCGCCATGTTTCCATTGGTAAAGACTGTGGTAAGTCTCTCCATCTGCTGACTTATATTTAAATGAATTAAACGATTTATACAATTGTATTCACCGTGACTGTACTACCATTCGCTTTTTAGACTTCTAATGTAGATGAATTGCTATGTGGTTCACCAACATTAAGTTACATTCTATTACTTGTAATGCGGTACAGTTAACCTGCGCAGTGAACACCACGTGTAGACACTTGTAACCAATACCACTATGGATTATTGTGTATATTCGGTTTATGGTGCTCGCTCAAAACAACAGATGTATATGCTGTCTGTACATGCGCGCGCCAGTAAGTACGGTAGTTCATTCCCGCGCCACTCCCCCTCTGTCAGGCTTTAGTTTTTAGTAATGTAACCCAGCCGTTTATTTGTCGTTTTATGTTTCAATTATTTTCACTGGAAGTATATAATTAAACCCAGTTGTTATTTTCGTGTTTTATGTTTTATTACTTTTCAATGCATGTATCGCATCAAGACACTGTCGCTTTAAGACGGCCATTGTTTTTTACCTGCGTTCCACGGATGAGACGCGTGGTGTTCAGATGCTTCAGCGGCTCAGAGACTGAGACACGTGTAAGTAAGTAAGTAAGTAAGTAATATTTATTTATATAGCGCTTTTCGAGACCAGGGTCACAAAGCGCTTTAACAATCAAAAACAATACTCAAAACAGTACATACTTCAAAGATCAAGACAACACCGAGAACAACAAGTTCGAGAAATTCAAGGAAAAGCCTGAACAAATAGAAACGTCTTAAGATGTTTCTTAAAGGAGTCAGTAGACTCCATCAAGCGCAAAGAGAGAGGAAGATTGTTCCAAAGCTTAGGAGCAACAGCCTGAAAAGATTTCTCTCCTCTGGTCCTGAGCCGTGTGCGTGGAACCATCAGTAGATTCTGATCCACAGACCTCAGAGACCGAGCTGGGGTGTAAGGCTGGATCAGATCAGTGATGTAAGGAGGAGCCTGACCATGAATAGCTCTGAAAGTAAGAACCAGAATTTTAAAGTTGATCCTGAAAGAAACTGGAAGCCAGTGAAGAGTTTTAAGGATCGGAGAAATGTGAGTTCTCCTACTTGAGCGGGTCAGAATTCTCGCTGCAGAGTTCTGAATCAACTGCAGACGAGACAGCTCCTTCTTGTTAAGACATGAAAACAAACCGTTACAATAGTCCAGACGAGAAGAAACAAACGCATGGATTACAAGCTCCAGATCATGTTGTGACAACATTTTCCTAAGTTTAGAGATTTTTCTCAGTTGAAGGAAACAGTTTCTGGTCAGTTTTCTGCAGTGTTGAACAAGAGATATGTCTTTATCAAATACAACACCCAGGTTTCTCAGGCTCAGTTTGACAGACTGACCTAAGTCACCCAAGTACTGACTCAACCATGGAATCTTATCATCAGGAGCAATCACCAGAGTTTCAGTTTTGTCCACATTAAGCTGTAAAGTGTGCCAACGCTCCTGCAATTTTACTGAATACACTCGCTTATCACTCCTAGGTGAGCCTAAACAATACGTTTATATTATTGTTTATATTGCTGTGTGTAAATGAATGTTGTGTCGAAGCAGCTATTTAAGTTTTTGTGTGAAACTTGAAGCATTGTTTTATAACTTTATTCAAGTGTATATTTTCGATAGTATTTTATATTGTACTGTTTCACTTTGTTTTGAAAGTAAGTTGCACTTTATATTTTGTTATCGCGTGGTGTTCAGATGCTTCAGCGGCTCAGAGTTCACCGCATCTGTTATTTAACACGCCGATTAAACGTTCGTGCTGTTGTATGGTTAACAAGCGTTGAATGTGTTGAAGGTGCCGTAGCTAAGAATCTTGAATATTAATAAAATAAATCGCCTACCATGACCCACCAATATAGCAAACTTTTTATTGGAATATAAATATATTTTCGTCCTTCAAAATAACAAACAAAATACGTGTGTGAGTTACATTATAATTAAAAAAGCTAAGTTTTAGCGAACTAGCTCTCGTGTTAACGCACCACAGAAAGTTACATTACACGCAATGAAACATTATTTCTGAGTCTTAAAGCAAGAATGATATCTTACCTCAATAGACGAGTGACGCGCACCTGATTCCGTCAAGTTATGCACAAACGTGAGGATAAAATGCGATCGATCTTTGTCAACAGGTGTGACGTCATCATCCGGAAGTTGCGTATGCGGCAATTTGAAAACTTTTTAGCTGACGCTAAATTTAAACTAAACTTAACTCGGTCTTTATACAAGCACGCATCTACTATTGTATTCATGGCGCTTTTAAACAAACAAGCACAATATCTCATTGTATTCCTGTGGTGTGACGTCACCGCTGCAGGATCAGTTGATTAGCATGTGTGACGTCACCCCTGCAGACTCGCGATTAATGTTGACAAACGTCACGTAGACGCTCATAATCGCAGCTAAATAAAAAGAAAACATATGTCCATAAACGCAATCTCAATGAAAGCTTCTATTTTCATAGAAAAGCGCACCGGATTATAAAGAGGATCAAGCGAAATAGCACAGACTTTATTTTACTCATTCATAAAACAATGTCAACATTATGGAGTTGAAACACCTAAAAATATACAATATAGTCACTTTTACAGGACCTTTTAAGCATGTTTTAATCCGCGAGAGCTTCTTGACTTCCGCGATGCGTAAACAATCCAAGCTCCAAAAAATTAAAATTAAGCATTTTTACCTATTTATATTCACTCTGTACCTCCTTAAAGTGGTTTGAGGTCGTTAAGCACAATCAGGATTAGAATCACACTGTTGACATTAAACATTTCAAATGAGCTTCATAGTTGTAGAATTACGGTAGCCAAATGAAACAGCGACACGTCACGTTACCAAGGCAACGAAGAGATGGGCGACGCGTCAAATGTAACCCGGGTCGTTTGAATCCGACGTCGGGGGGTGCTCTGTATAATACTGGGTGACCCGTGCGTGTCAATGCGTGCGCGCGTGTCAATGTGCGTCAATACGTGTGTGTCAATGTGCGTCAATGTGCGTCAATACGTGTGTGTGTGTCAATGTGCGTCAATGCGTGCGGGTGTGTCAATGCGTATAGACGTGTGTTTATATGTGTGTACATATATGTGTGTATGTGTATAGACGTGTGTGTGTATATATGTGTGTGTATGTGTATAGACGTGTGTGTGTATATATATGTGTGTATGTGTATAGACGTGTGTGTGTGTATATATGTGTGTGTATAGACGTGTGTGTATATATATGTGTGTATGTGTATAGACGTGTGTGTATATGTGTGTATGTGTATAGACGTGTGTGTGTGTGTGTGTGTGTGTGTGTATATATATATACGTGTGTGTGTTTATATATGTGTGTATGTGTATAGACGTGTGTGTGTATATATATGTGTGTATATGTGTGTATGTGTATAGACGTGTGTGTGTGTATATGTGTGTATGTGTATAGACGTGTGTGTATATATATGTGTGTATATGTGTGTATGTGTATAGACGTGTGTGTATATATATGTGTGTATGTGTATAGACGTGTGTGTGTATATGTATATGTGTGTATGTGTATAGACGTGTGTGTGTGTGTGTGTGTGTGTATATACTGTATATATATTGTAACGATCCTGTTTGTTCTGTTCATTAATGTTGCGGGCACTTTAAGAAGGTGAGTCTGTGCGCATGCGCAGTTGTTGTTAGAGAGATTTCGCGTTCAACTAGTGGTGTGAAGAACGAGCGGCGTTGGTTGTGGCCGAAACAATAACCTCTCTGTGAGTACAGCGAACAAAGAAACAATATCTGTGCAAGACAACCGTCTGGTCATGTGTGGAGGACCAAACGTTACATTGGTGTCAGAAGCGACTTTTTCGGACCTGCTCCTGAGGCGAAGCTAACGGTTATTAGCAACGAACTTTGCTAACGAACGTCCCCGGTATGTACGGGAAAGTGAAGAGCGAAAGTGAGGAGATGGACGTTGGTGCGAGACGACGGGACCATGCTCAACAGTTAAGAGACGCTGTGTTACAACTCTCAGAAGAAGAATGTGCGTCAATGCGTGCGCCAATGTGCAGCAACTGGGCTTCATCAAGTATCAAACAGATCACACATCACACCTACCATGATTTTGTTCAATGAGATGAAAACTTATTTGATGTTCAATCCAGTGTTCAGGTTGACTTCAGTGCTTATGTTTTAGTAGAAGTGAAGCTGTGGTGCTTTAGTTTAATACATGGACACAGCACTAAACTTTGTTGTTGGTTGTTAGTTGTTTTTTTAGATTTTGGGATCAACCGTCACTTTTTAGTAATGGGAGAATTATTTCTCTGCACTGTGCGAGTCGTCCCAGAGCCATTGTTCAGCCTGAAGCCAATACGTTTTTAGGTTGAAAAGTTTGCCCCCCTGAAAAAATGTAATGCCCCCCCTTAAATGTTTTTCTGCAGCCGGGTCTGTCAGTGTTATACTAGATCCACTCAGTATAAACTGTTGTCAACATTGAAGTCAAATCATCTCCAGAAATGATACTTTGTGATGAAGTCTTAATGTTAAAAGAGACAAATGTAATAATATCTTTAATGAATCAATTCATGTACATTTATATCAAACCTGCTATTCCCTGCATGATGGGATCAGAAACACTAGAATTCTACTTTCTCGGGACGTTTTAGATTTACAACGACGACATCATTAAAAGTGTGAACTGCAGTCACACTGCAAGTTTATGTCCATAATCCTTAGATATTCTCTCCAAATGAGAACAATTTAACAGAAGAGTTTAACATTACCTTGGCTGTAGTCATGCTCTGTAGACAGAAGCTTCACCTGCACAGGTGATCTCATTAGCTCGTCCTGTCTCTCCACCTGCACGCAAAGCAACTTGTACTCTCTGCTGCCCTCTAGTGTTGCTAAAACGATTTATTATGTCCAATAAACAAACCTACAGAAAGACTTAACAGTGTGGGTCTTTCTTTTTATTTCAAGGGTCCCCATTTTATCTCAAACATCAATATAGCTAATATTTAACACTAATTGGTAAATATCAAACATGTATGCTTCATTACAGTTGAAACAATTGTTCTCTGGTAACAAATATTTATCATTAAACATGTGTGTTCATGTATGATCCATGGCACTCATCATGATGGACAAATATGATGGAAAAACATTCTATTAGTGTCAGTACAGTACACGAGGTTGGAAATCAACCACGCATTTGCGCATGCGTTGTCCACCTACAAGGAGGTTTATAACGGTCAGACGCGGAAGAATCTACGAAACTATCACTGATAGATTCTCAAAAATCATCTGATATTAAATGATCTTTTCTCTCAAGGATAAGGATGTTGAAGGAGTGACGTCACAGTGTCCACTGTTGAAGGATAAGGATGTTGAGTGTCCAGCTGGAAGGAGCACAGGTACATGTTGTGGTTTATTAAAGTCTCTTTTCATTTTATTGACATCGGTAAATGTAACGCTAAGTTTAAGTGAAGGTATCAAGACCTGTCGCCCTTCCCAGCTATCTTCTAAATAATCCACGGAGGAAAAATTCAGAAAAAAAAGTCTTATATAGATCCAGAGCGGTCCGTAATAGGAACAAAAAAACAAAACAGGCACTCGGGGCGAAGGCAGGGCACTTCTGGAGATCGGGGTCCCAACAGCAACTAAAACAAAAAGACAAAAGGACTCACTTGAGTAAATAAAAGTGCTGACAACGTCAGGAGTATCCAAAGGATTATCCAGTTGTGATTCAAAGGCGAGGAGCGAGATCGAAAGGACAGCCAACCTGGTCTGGAAACGCAATACTCTGGCGAGTTCTTCCGGGTAGAGACGCTCCTTATCAATGGGAAGAACCCGCCACTCCATCATCCCCAGCCGCGCACCTGCCAGCGTCTGTCACTCAAAACACAGGACACATGAAAACGGAAAACCACCTTCAAAATAAAACAAAAGAACATAAGCATGACACTTGTATGTTGATTCTATCAAATGTATTCTGCCTATTTTAAATGTTGACCTTTTTTCTTATAAGAGTAACTGTCAGGAGTCTTGATGTAAAACGTCACTCAAATGTGTCATTTATTTATTTCTCTCACAGGATTCAGAGTCAATGTTCATTGCACAGAATTTCCATCTCCGTCCTGCACTGTCTGTGATGATGGAACTTACATGGACAAATTGAACCGAGAGAAACATGGTTTCAAGTGTCTCGTCTGTACTGAAGGTAAAGTTTGTTCTTCACTAGAATGATGAGTTGGTCAGTATGTAGATGTGATGTAGAATTTGTTATTGACTAACAGGACTGAGAGAGATCAGATCCTGTACCTTCACAGCAAACACCAAGTGTGAACCTCTGGAGGGTTTTTTCTGTGTGGACGGCTCAGTGGACACATGTGTGGCAGCACAGCAACACTCCACATGTGAACCAGGACAGTTCATCATCAGAGCAGGCGAGTTTCACATCCAACATGTGAAATGCAAGAGTGCAGAAACTATAAGACACACACAATGTTCTTCACAGGAACGTCCTCCACAGACACTGAGTGTGGAACCTGCAGTGAAGGAACATTTTCAAATGGAACGTTCACGTCATGTCAGGATCACAAACAGTGAGTGAAGCTTCACAAATGTTTGCTCCAGATGTTTTCTTCTAAACTGTCTCCACTTGTCTTTGTAGATGTTCAACATATCTACGAGAAGGAACTATTTCTTCTGACTCTGTATGTCGAGAAGGTTTGACACCAGGAGAAGTGGCTGGAATTATTGTTGCTGTGATCGTTCTACTGATCACATGTTCTGTAGTTTATTGGTATAAAAAAAGAAAAAGAGGTAAAAAACAAATGCATTCATAAAAATCACATTATTATATTGATTTGTGTTTATCTGGAGTCATTTCCTTGAATTATTTTTCTCCTTAACCAGATGGAAAAGAGTTCAAGAGAAGAAGGAAGGTATGTAAGAATGTTTTTTAGTCATTTATCAAAGTGATTTAATGTTTAAATGTAATGTTGATTAATTTTGCAAATGTCATCACTTGTACAATTAAAATGAATGTCAATTTTGGTTTAATATCTTCAGCACTGCAGTATTTGTGCATCAGAGAAACGATCATTATTTCTTATTAGGAGGTGGCAGTGGGAATGAATGAATGTATGGATTCAACGGAGCATCCGTGAGAATTTCAATTAGTTTGAGCTTTTTTTTTAATCTAAACTGACTTATTTTTTTCTTGTCTTAGATCAATTTATTCATCTGAGAATAAGTCCGATGAAGTGGAACATGTTCCACTGATGGTAGAACCCGGGGAAGACCCAGAACACACTGAAGAAGCATGTTCCTCCACTGGGCTGGAAACACAGGGGGGTCCTCCAGAAAGAGCTGGACGATGTAACTGGGGAGAAGAAAGTATGGACCTCTCTGCTGAAGCTGCTGCCCCCGTGACAAGAATCCAGATAAACAGACCAGAGATAGCAGACGTTGAATATGAACTAATTGGACACGAGGATATTAAAGTAGATTGTTCAGTCATTCAATAGAATGTTTGAGTTTTATACAACATGAAAAATGTGTTCATAAATGATGTGTTCAGTGAACATAACATATTTCTGGCTGTTTTCATTTGCCTGTGTGTGTAGCTTAGTCTGTGATATAGAAAACAGTTTCTGTCAAAGCTTTCATTAATCTCATAAATGGCTGATCAGTTAAACATCAGCCAGGTTTGAGGATGTACTTCACTCCACAGCCATCAGTGTTGCTTGTTCTTTCACTGCCCTTTTTGTGAGGTCACCAAATTCAGACCAGCACAGATGGACAAAAGCCAACAGCACATACAAAGCCACTTGAGAAAGGCAATCATCATGGAGGTGTGTACAGTATATGTTTAGTTAGTTCCTCGTATATTGCATCATAAAAGTCTAACCGTTTACATTTTTATGTTTGACAGACTATCCGATACACAGATGTGGGCTGCAGACCAGAACCTCACGTCCATTGTCATGTGCGTGTCAATGTGTGTCAATGCGCGCGTGTGTCAATGTGCGTCAATGCTTGCGCGCGTGTCAATGTGCGTCAATGCTTGCGTGCGTGTCAATGCGTGTGCGTGTGTCAATATGCTTGCGCGCGTGTCAATGTGCGTCAATGCTTGCGCGCGTGTCAATGTGCGTCAATGCGCGCGTGCGTGTCAATGTGCGTCAATGCGCCCGTGCGTGTCAATGCGTGTGCGTGCGTCAATATGCGCGCGAGTGTCAATGTGCGTCAATGCTTGCGCGCGTGTCAATGTGCGTCAATGCTTGCGCGTGTGTCAACACACAACACACGCACGCACACATTAAACAATTGCGCACACCCACATTAAACAAACGCGCACGCACACATAAAACACACGCATGCATACACAGACATGCACTGACAAACGCACACACACACGGTGACATGCAAACATAAAACACACGCACGCACGCACACATAAAACAAACGCGGATTTTATAGGTTTGTTTGTGATGTGTAGTTATGCGTTTGTGTGCATGTCATTGGTGTGTGTGCGCATGTGTCAGTGTGTGTCTGCGTGTGCGTGCGTGTGTGTGTTTTATGTGTGCATGTCACCGTGTGTGTGCGTGTGTCAGTGCATGTCTGTGTGTGCATGCGTGTGTTTTGTGTGCGTCCGCGTTTGTTTTATGTGTGCGTGCGTGCGTGTGTTTTATGTGTGCATGTCACATGAAACAAATGCGCGCACGCACACATAAAACAAATGCGCGCATGCACACATAAAACAAATGCGCGCATGCACACATAAAGCAAATGCGCGCATGCACACATAAAACAAATGCGCGCACGTCACATAAAACAAATGCGCGCACGCACACATAAAACAAATGCGCGCACGCACATATTAAAGAAATGCGCACGCGCACACAAAACAAATGCGCAAGAGCACACAAAACAAATGCGCGCGCACAGATAAAACAAATGCACACGCACACAACACACGCACGCACACATTAAACAAATGCGCACACCCACATAAAACAAACGCGCACGCACACATAAAACACACGCATGCATACACAGACATGCACTGACAAACGCACACACACACGGTGACATGCAAACATAAAACACACGCACGCACGCACACATAAAACAAACGCGGGTTTTATAGGTTTGTTTGTGATGTGTAGTTATGCGTTTGTGTGCATGTCATTGGTGTGTGTGCGCATGTGTCAGTGTGTGTCTGCGTGTGCGTGCGTGTGTGTGTTTTATGTGTGCATGTCACCGTGTGTGTGCGTGTGTCAGTGCATGTCTGTGTGTGCATGCGTGTGTTTTGTGTGCGTCCGCGTTTGTTTTATGTGTGCGTGCGTGCGTGTGTTTTATGTGTGCATGTCACATGAAACAAATGCGCGCACGCACACATAAAACAAATGCGCGCATGCACACATAAAACAAATGCGCGCATGCACACATAAAACAAATGCGCGCATGCACACATAAAGCAAATGCGCGCATGCACACATAAAACAAATGCGCGCACGTCACATAAAACAAATGCGCGCACGCACACATAAAACAAATGCGCGCACGCACATATTAAAGAAATGCGCACGCGCACACAAAACAAATGCGCAAGAGCACACAAAACAAATGCGCGCGCACAGATAAAACAAATGCACACGCACACAACACACGCACGCACACATTAAACAAATGCGCACACCCACATAAAACAAACGCGCACGCACACATAAAACACACGCATGCATACACAGACATGCACTGACAAACGCACACACACACGGTGACATGCAAACATAAAACACACGCACGCACGCACACATAAAACAAACGCGGATTTTATAGGTTTGTTTGTGATCTGTAGTTATGCGTTTGTGTGCATGTCATTGGTGTGTGTGCGCATGTGTCAGTGTGTGTCTGCGTGTGCGTGCGTGTGTGTGTTTTATGTGTGCATGTCACCGTGTGTGTGCGTGTGTCAGTGCATGTCTGTGTGTGCATGCGTGTGTGTGTTTTATGTGTGCATGTCACCGTGTGTGTGCGTGTGTCAGTGCATGTCTGTGTGTGCATGCGTGTGTTTTGTGTGCGTCCGCGTTTGTTTTATGTGTGCGTGCGTGCGTGTGTTTTATGTGTGCATGTCACATGAAACAAATGCGCGCACGCACACATAAAACAAATGCGCGCATGCACACATAAAACAAATGCGCGCATGCACACATAAAGCAAATGCGCGCATGCACACATAACACAAATGCGCGCACGTCACATAAAACAAATGCGCGCACGCACACATAAAACAAATGCGCGCACGCACATATTAAAGAAATGCGCACGCGCACACAAAACAAATGCGCAAGAGCACACAAAACAAATGCGCGCGCACAGATAAAACAAATGCACACGCACACAACACACGCACGCACACATTAAACAAATGCGCACACCCACATAAAACAAACGCGCACGCACACATAAAACACACGCATGCATACACAGACATGCACTGACAAACGCACACACACACGGTGACATGCAAACATAAAACACACGCACGCACGCACACATAAAACAAACGCGGGTTTTATAGGTTTGTTTGTGATGTGTAGTTATGCGTTTGTGTGCATGTCATTGGTGTGTGTGCGCATGTGTCAGTGTGTGTCTGCGTGTGCGTGCGTGTGTGTGTTTTATGTGTGCATGTCACCGTGTGTGTGCGTGTGTCAGTGCATGTCTGTGTGTGCATGCGTGTGTTTTGTGTGCGTCCGCGTTTGTTTTATGTGTGCGTGCGTGCGTGTGTTTTATGTGTGCATGTCACATGAAACAAATGCGCGCACGCACACATAAAACAAATGCGCGCATGCACACATAAAACAAATGCGCGCATGCACACATAAAACAAATGCGCGCATGCACACATAAAACAAATGCGCGCATGCACACATAAAACAAATGCGCGCATGCACACATAAAGCAAATGCGCGCATGCACACATAAAACAAATGCGCGCACGTCACATAAAACAAATGCGCGCACGCACACATAAAACAAATGCGCGCACGCACATATTAAAGAAATGCGCACGCGCACACAAAACAAATGCGCAAGAGCACACAAAACAAATGCGCGCGCACAGATAAAACAAATGCACACGCACACAACACACGCACGCACACATTAAACAAATGCGCACACCCACATAAAACAAACGCGCACGCACACATAAAACACACGCATGCATACACAGACATGCACTGACAAACGCACACACACACGGTGACATGCAAACATAAAACACACGCACGCACGCACACATAAAACAAACGCGGATTTTATAGGTTTGTTTGTGATCTGTAGTTATGCGTTTGTGTGCATGTCATTGGTGTGTGTGCGCATGTGTCAGTGTGTGTCTGCGTGTGCGTGCGTGTGTGTGTTTTATGTGTGCATGTCACCGTGTGTGTGCGTGTGTCAGTGCATGTCTGTGTGTGCATGCGTGTGTGTGTTTTATGTGTGCATGTCACCGTGTGTGTGCGTGTGTCAGTGCATGTCTGTGTGTGCATGCGTGTGTTTTGTGTGCGTCCGCGTTTGTTTTATGTGTGCGTGCGTGCGTGTGTTTTATGTGTGCATGTCACATGAAACAAATGCGCGCACGCACACATAAAACAAATGCGCGCATGCACACATAAAACAAATGCGCGCATGCACACATAAAACAAATGCGCGCGCGCGCACACAAAACACACGGATGCACACACAGACATGCACTGACACACGCACACACACACGGTGACATGCACACATAAAACAAACGCGGACGCACACAAAACAAACGCGCACGCACACATAAAACACACGCATGCATACATAGACATGCACTGACAAACGCACACACACACGGTGACATGCAAACATAAAACACACGCACGCCCGAACACATAAAACAAACGCGGATTTTTTTTAGAATAGAATAGAATAGAAAAGCTTTATTCATCCCCAGAGGGGAAACACACTTTCACAACAGCGCAGATTAAAAAAAATATATATAGGTTTGTTTGTGATGTGTAGTTATGCGTTTGTGTGCATGTCACTGGTGTGTGTGCGCATGTGTCAGTGTGTGTCTGCGTGTGCGTGCGTGTGTGTGTTTTATGTGTGCATGTCACCGTGTGTGTGTGCGTGTGTCAGTGCATGTCTGTGTGTGCATGCGTGTGTTTAATGTGTGCGTGCGCGTTTGTTTTGTGTGCGCCCGCGTTTGTTTTATGTGTGCGTGCGTGCGTGTGTTTATGTGTGCATGTCACCGTGTGTGTGGGCGTGTGTCAGTGCATGTCTGTGTGTGCATGCGTGTGTTTTAGGTGTGCGTGCGCGTTTCTTTGATGTGTGCGTCCGCGTTTGTTTTATGTGTGCGTGCGTGCGTGTGTTTTATGTGTGCATGTCACCGTGTGTGTGTGCGTTTGTCAGTGCATGTCCGTGTACGCATGCGTGTGTTTTATGTGTGCGTGCGCGTTTGTTTTATGTGGGTGTGCGCATTTGTTTAATGTGTGCGTTCGTGCACAGTAAATTTCCAAGTGTCAAAAAGGAAGTGTTAATGTATTTTAACTATTTCATAGACTGGTTTAACTCTTCCAGATGTAACACAACAACAGGTGTAAAACGTGGCTCCTCCCCCTGCAGTGCTGTTGTCAATATCCAGAGTTAAAACCCAGGTGTTATTTATTCAGTGTAAAAAGTGAATGAACACTGTCAAGGGTCAATTTAACAATATTCAGTGTTAATATCTTAATATGCTCCGCCCATTTCAAATGATCCAGAAGTTTCTAGAGTAATTGGACCTCATGGACCACCGCCATGTTTCCATTGGTAAAGACTGTGGTAAGTCTCTCCATCTGCTGACTTATATTTAAATGAATTAAACGATTTATACAATTGTATTCACCGTGACTGTACTACCATTCGCTTTTTAGACTTCTAATGTAGATGAATTGCTATGTGGTTCACCAACATTAAGTTACATTCTATTACTTGTAATGCGGTACAGTTAACCTGCGCAGTGAACACCACGTGTAGACACTTGTAACCAATACCACTATGGATTATTGTGTATATTCGGTTTATGGTGCTCGCTCAAAACAACAGATGTATATGCTGTCTGTACATGCGCGCGCCAGTAAGTACGGTAGTTCATTCCCGCGCCACTCCCCCTCTGTCAGGCTTTAGTTTTTAGTAATGTAACCCAGCCGTTTATTTGTCGTTTTATGTTTCAATTATTTTCACTGGAAGTATATAATTAAACCCAGTTGTTATTTTCGTGTTTTATGTTTTATTACTTTTCAATGCATGTATCGCATCAAGACACTGTCGCTTTAAGACGGCCATTGTTTTTTACCTGCGTTCCACGGATGAGACGCGTGGTGTTCAGATGCTTCAGCGGCTCAGAGACTGAGACACGTGTAAGTAAGTAAGTAAGTAAGTAATATTTATTTATATAGCGCTTTTCGAGACCAGGGTCACAAAGCGCTTTAACAATCAAAAACAATACTCAAAACAGTACATACTTCAAAGATCAAGACAACACCGAGAACAACAAGTTCGAGAAATTCAAGGAAAAGCCTGAACAAATAGAAACGTCTTAAGATGTTTCTTAAAGGAGTCAGTAGACTCCATCAAGCGCAAAGAGAGAGGAAGATTGTTCCAAAGCTTAGGAGCAACAGCCTGAAAAGATTTCTCTCCTCTGGTCCTGAGCCGTGTGCGTGGAACCATCAGTAGATTCTGATCCACAGACCTCAGAGACCGAGCTGGGGTGTAAGGCTGGATCAGATCAGTGATGTAAGGAGGAGCCTGACCATGAATAGCTCTGAAAGTAAGAACCAGAATTTTAAAGTTGATCCTGAAAGAAACTGGAAGCCAGTGAAGAGTTTTAAGGATCGGAGAAATGTGAGTTCTCCTACTTGAGCGGGTCAGAATTCTCGCTGCAGAGTTCTGAATCAACTGCAGACGAGACAGCTCCTTCTTGTTAAGACATGAAAACAAACCGTTACAATAGTCCAGACGAGAAGAAACAAACGCATGGATTACAAGCTCCAGATCATGTTGTGACAACATTTTCCTAAGTTTAGAGATTTTTCTCAGTTGAAGGAAACAGTTTCTGGTCAGTTTTCTGCAGTGTTGAACAAGAGACATGTCTTTATCAAATACAACACCCAGGTTTCTCAGGCTCAGTTTGACAGACTGACCTAAGTCACCCAAGTACTGACTCAACCATGGAATCTTATCATCAGGAGCAATCACCAGAGTTTCAGTTTTGTCCACATTAAGCTGTAAAGTGTGCCAACGCTCCTGCAATTTTACTGAATACACTCGCTTATCACTCCTAGGTGAGCCTAAACAATACGTTTATATTATTGTTTATATTGCTGTGTGTAAATGAATGTTGTGTCGAAGCAGCTATTTAAGTTTTTGTGTGAAACTTGAAGCATTGTTTTATAACTTTATTCAAGTGTATATTTTCGATAGTATTTTATATTGTACTGTTTCACTTTGTTTTGAAAGTAAGTTGCACTTTATATTTTGTTATCGCGTGGTGTTCAGATGCTTCAGCGGCTCAGAGTTCACCGCATCTGTTATTTAACACGCCGATTAAACGTTCGTGCTGTTGTATGGTTAACAAGCGTTGAATGTGTTGAAGGTGCCGTAGCTAAGAATCTTGAATATTAATAAAATAAATCGCCTACCATGACCCACCAATATAGCAAACTTTTTATTGGAATATAAATATATTTTCGTCCTTCAAAATAACAAACAAAATACGTGCGTGAGTTACATTATAATTAAAAAAGCTAAGTTTTAGCGAACTAGCTCTCGTGTTAACGCACCACAGAAAGTTACATTACACGCAATGAAACATTATTTCTGAGTCTTAAAGCAATAATGATATCTTACCTCAATAGACGAGTGACGCGCACCTGATTCCGTCAAGTTATGCACAAACGTGAGGATAAAATGCGATCGATCTTTGTCAACAAGTGTGACGTCATCATCCGGAAGTTGCGTATGCGGCAATTTGAAAACTTTTTAGCTGACGCTAAATTTAAACTAAACTTAACTCGGTCTTTATACAAGCACGCATCTACTATTGTATTCATGGCGCTTTTAAACAAACAAGCACAATATCTCATTGTATTCCTGTGGTGTGACGTCACCGCTGCAGGATCAGTTGATTAGCATGTGTGACGTCACCCCTGCAGACTCGCGATTAATGTTGACAAACGTCACGTAGACGCTCATAATCGCAGCTAAATAAAAAGAAAACATATGTCCATAAACGCAATCTCAATGAAAGCTTCTATTTTCATAGAAAAGCGCACCGGATTATAAAGAGGATCAAGCGAAATAGCACAGACTTTATTTTACTCATTCATAAAACAATGTCAACATTATGGAGTTGAAACACCTAAAAATATACAATATAGTCACTTTTACAGGACCTTTTAAGCATGTTTTAATCCGCGAGAGCTTCTTGACTTCCGCGATGCGTAAACAATCCAAGCTCCAAAAAATTAAAATTAAGCATTTTTACCGATTTATATTCACTCTGTACCTCCTTAAAGTGGTTTGAGGTCGTTAAGCACAATCAGGATTAGAATCACACGGTTGACATTAAACATTTCAAATGAGCTTCATAGTTGTAGAATTACGGTAGCCAAATGAAACAGCGACACGTCACGTTACCAAGGCAACGAAGAGATGGGCGACGCGTCAAATGTAACCCGGGTCGTTTGAATCCGACGTCGGGGGGTGCTCTGTATAATACTGGGTGACCCGTGCGTGTCAATGCGTGCGCGCGTGTCAATGTGCGTCAATACGTGTGTGTCAATGTGCGTCAATACGTGTGTGTGTGTCAATGTGCGTCAATGCGTGCGGGTGTGTCAATGCGTATAGACGTGTGTTTATATGTGTGTACATATATGTGTGTATGTGTATAGACGTGTGTGTGTATATATGTGTGTGTATGTGTATAGACGTGTGTGTGTATATATATGTGTGTATGTGTATAGACGTGTGTGTGTGTATATATGTGTGTGTATAGACGTGTGTGTATATATATGTGTGTATGTGTATAGACGTGTGTGTATATGTGTGTATGTGTATAGACGTGTGTGTGTGTGTATATATATATACGTGTGTGTGTTTATATATGTGTGTATGTGTATAGACGTGTGTGTGTGTATATATATGTGTGTATATGTGTGTATGTGTATAGACGTGTGTGTGTGTATATGTGTGTATGTGTATAGACGTGTGTGTATATATATGTGTGTATATGTGTGTATGTGTATAGACGTGTGTGTATATATATGTGTGTATGTGTATAGACGTGTGTGTGTATATGTATATGTGTGTATGTGTATAGACGTGTGTGTGTGTGTGTGTGTGTGTATATACTGTATATATATTGTAACGATCCTGTTTGTTCTGTTCATTAATGTTGCGGGCACTTTAAGAAGGTGAGTCTGTGCGCATGCGCAGTTGTTGTTAGAGAGATTTCGCGTTCAACTAGTGGTGTGAAGAACGAGCGGCGTTGGTTGTGGCCGAAACAATAACCTCTCTGTGAGTACAGCGAACAAAGAAACAATATCTGTGCAAGACAACCGTCTGGTCATGTGTGGAGGACCAAACGTTACATTGGTGTCAGAAGCGACTTTTTCGGACCTGCTCCTGAGGCGAAGCTAACGGTTATTAGCAACGAACTTTGCTAACGAACGTCCCCGGTATGTACGGGAAAGTGAAGAGCGAAAGTGAGGAGATGGACGTTGGTGCGAGACGACGGGACCATGCTCAACAGTTAAGAGACGCTGTGTTACAACTCTCAGAAGAAGAATGTGCGTCAATGCGTGCGCCAATGTGCAGCAACTGGGCTTCATCAAGTATCAAACAGATCACACATCACACCTACCATGATTTTGTTCAATGAGATGAAAACTTATTTGATGTTCAATCCAGTGTTCAGGTTGACTTCAGTGCTTATGTTTTAGTAGAAGTGAAGCTGTGGTGCTTTAGTTTAATACATGGACACAGCACTAAACTTTGTTGTTGGTTGTTAGTTGTTTTTTTAGATTTTGGGATCAACCGTCACTTTTTAGTAATGGGAGAATTATTTCTCTGCACTGTGCGAGTCGTCCCAGAGCCATTGTTCAGCCTGAAGCCAATACGTTTTTAGGTTGAAAAGTTTGCCCCCCTGAAAAAATGTAATGCCCCCCCTTAAATGTTTTTCTGCAGCCGGGTCTGTCAGTGTTATACTAGATCCACTCAGTATAAACTGTTGTCAACATTGAAGTCAAATCATCTCCAGAAATGATACTTTGTGATGAAGTCTTAATGTTAAAAGAGACAAATGTAATAATATCTTTAATGAATCAATTCATGTACATTTATATCAAACCTGCTATTCCCTGCATGATGGGATCAGAAACACTAGAATTCTACTTTCTCGGGACGTTTTAGATTTACAACGACGACATCATTAAAAGTGTGAACTGCAGTCACACTGCAAGTTTATGTCCATAATCCTTAGATATTCTCTCCAAATGAGAACAATTTAACAGAAGAGTTTAACATTACCTTGGCTGTAGTCATGCTCTGTAGACAGAAGCTTCACCTGCACAGGTGATCTCATTAGCTCGTCCTGTCTCTCCACCTGCACGCAAAGCAACTTGTACTCTCTGCTGCCCTCTAGTGTTGCTAAAACGATTTATTATGTCCAATAAACAAACCTACAGAAAGACTTAACAGTGTGGGTCTTTCTTTTTATTTCAAGGGTCCCCATTTTATCTCAAACATCAATATAGCTAATATTTAACACTAATTGGTAAATATCAAACATGTATGCTTCATTACAGTTGAAACAATTGTTCTCTGGTAACAAATATTTATCATTAAACATGTGTGTTCATGTATGATCCATGGCACTCATCATGATGGACAAATATGATGGAAAAACATTCTATTAGTGTCAGTACAGTACACGAGGTTGGAAATCAACCACGCATTTGCGCATGCGTTGTCCACCTACAAGGAGGTTTATAACGGTCAGACGCGGAAGAATCTACGAAACTATCACTGATAGATTCTCAAAAATCATCTGATATTAAATGATCTTTTCTCTCAAGGATAAGGATGTTGAAGGAGTGACGTCACAGTGTCCACTGTTGAAGGATAAGGATGTTGAGTGTCCAGCTGGAAGGAGCACAGGTACATGTTGTGGTTTATTAAAGTCTCTTTTCATTTTATTGACATCGGTAAATGTAACGCTAAGTTTAAGTGAAGGTATCAAGACCTGTCGCCCTTCCCAGCTATCTTCTAAATAATCCACGGAGGAAAAATTCAGAAAAAAAAGTCTTATATAGATCCAGAGCGGTCCGTAATAGGAACAAAAAAACAAAACAGGCACTCGGGGCGAAGGCAGGGCACTTCTGGAGATCGGGGTCCCAACAGCAACTAAAACAAAAAGACAAAAGGACTCACTTGAGTAAATAAAAGTGCTGACAACGTCAGGAGTATCCAAAGGATTATCCAGTTGTGATTCAAAGGCGAGGAGCGAGATCGAAAGGACAGCCAACCTGGTCTGGAAACGCAATACTCTGGCGAGTTCTTCCGGGTAGAGACGCTCCTTATCAATGGGAAGAACCCGCCACTCCATCATCCCCAGCCGCGCACCTGCCAGCGTCTGTCACTCAAAACACAGGACACATGAAAACGGAAAACCACCTTCAAAATAAAACAAAAGAACATAAGCATGACACTTGTATGTTGATTCTATCAAATGTATTCTGCCTATTTTAAATGTTGACCTTTTTTCTTATAAGAGTAACTGTCAGGAGTCTTGATGTAAAACGTCACTCAAATGTGTCATTTATTTATTTCTCTCACAGGATTCAGAGTCAATGTTCATTGCACAGAATTTCCATCTCCGTCCTGCACTGTCTGTGATGATGGAACTTACATGGACAAATTGAACCGAGAGAAACATGGTTTCAAGTGTCTCGTCTGTACTGAAGGTAAAGTTTGTTCTTCACTAGAATGATGAGTTGGTCAGTATGTAGATGTGATGTAGAATTTGTTATTGACTAACAGGACTGAGAGAGATCAGATCCTGTACCTTCACAGCAAACACCAAGTGTGAACCTCTGGAGGGTTTTTTCTGTGTGGACGGCTCAGTGGACACATGTGTGGCAGCACAGCAACACTCCACATGTGAACCAGGACAGTTCATCATCAGAGCAGGCGAGTTTCACATCCAACATGTGAAATGCAAGAGTGCAGAAACTATAAGACACACACAATGTTCTTCACAGGAACGTCCTCCACAGACACTGAGTGTGGAACCTGCAGTGAAGGAACATTTTCAAATGGAACGTTCACGTCATGTCAGGATCACAAACAGTGAGTGAAGCTTCACAAATGTTTGCTCCAGATGTTTTCTTCTAAACTGTCTCCACTTGTCTTTGTAGATGTTCAACATATCTACGAGAAGGAACTATTTCTTCTGACTCTGTATGTCGAGAAGGTTTGACACCAGGAGAAGTGGCTGGAATTATTGTTGCTGTGATCGTTCTACTGATCACATGTTCTGTAGTTTATTGGTATAAAAAAAGAAAAAGAGGTAAAAAACAAATGCATTCATAAAAATCACATTATTATATTGATTTGTGTTTATCTGGAGTCATTTCCTTGAATTATTTTTCTCCTTAACCAGATGGAAAAGAGTTCAAGAGAAGAAGGAAGGTATGTAAGAATGTTTTTTAGTCATTTATCAAAGTGATTTAATGTTTAAATGTAATGTTGATTAATTTTGCAAATGTCATCACTTGTACAATTAAAATGAATGTCAATTTTGGTTTAATATCTTCAGCACTGCAGTATTTGTGCATCAGAGAAACGATCATTATTTCTTATTAGGAGGTGGCAGTGGGAATGAATGAATGTATGGATTCAACGGAGCATCCGTGAGAATTTCAATTAGTTTGAGCTTTTTTTTTAATCTAAACTGACTTATTTTTTTCTTGTCTTAGATCAATTTATTCATCTGAGAATAAGTCCGATGAAGTGGAACATGTTCCACTGATGGTAGAACCCGGGGAAGACCCAGAACACACTGAAGAAGCATGTTCCTCCACTGGGCTGGAAACACAGGGGGGTCCTCCAGAAAGAGCTGGACGATGTAACTGGGGAGAAGAAAGTATGGACCTCTCTGCTGAAGCTGCTGCCCCCGTGACAAGAATCCAGATAAACAGACCAGAGATAGCAGACGTTGAATATGAACTAATTGGACACGAGGATATTAAAGTAGATTGTTCAGTCATTCAATAGAATGTTTGAGTTTTATACAACATGAAAAATGTGTTCATAAATGATGTGTTCAGTGAACATAACATATTTCTGGCTGTTTTCATTTGCCTGTGTGTGTAGCTTAGTCTGTGATATAGAAAACAGTTTCTGTCAAAGCTTTCATTAATCTCATAAATGGCTGATCAGTTAAACATCAGCCAGGTTTGAGGATGTACTTCACTCCACAGCCGTCAGTGTTGCTTGTTCTTTCACTGCCCTTTTTGTGAGGTCACCAAATTCAGACCAGCACAGATGGACAAAACCCAACAGCACATACAAAGCCACTTGAGAAAGGCAATCATCATGGAGGTGTGTACAGTATATGTTTAGTTAGTTCCTCGTATATTGCATCATAAAAGTCTAACCGTTTACATTTTTATGTTTGACAGACTATCCGATACACAGATGTGGGCTGCAGACCAGAACCTCACGTCCATTGTCATGTGCGTGTCAATGTGTGTCAATGCGCGCGTGTGTCAATGTGCGTCAATGCTTGCGCGCGTGTCAATGTGCGTCAATGCTTGCGTGCGTGTCAATGCGTGTGCGTGTGTCAATATGCTTGCGCGCGTGTCAATGTGCGTCAATGCTTGCGCGCGTGTCAATGTGCGTCAATGCGCGCGTGCGTGTCAATGTGCGTCAATGCGCCCGTGCGTGTCAATGCGTGTGCGTGCGTCAATATGCGCGCGAGTGTCAATGTGCGTCAATGCTTGCGCGCGTGTCAATGTGAGTCAATGCTTGCGCGTGTGTCAATGTGCGTCAATGCTTGCGCGTGTCAACACACAACACACGCACGCACACATTAAACAAATGCGCACACCCACATTAAACAAACGCGCACGCACACATAAAACACACGCATGCATACACAGACATGCACTGACAAACGCACACACACACGGTGACATGCAAACATAAAACACACGCACGCACGCACACATAAAACAAACGCGGATTTTATAGGTTTGTTTGTGATCTGTAGTTATGCGTTTGTGTGCATGTCATTGGTGTGTGTGCGCATGTGTCAGTGTGTGTCTGCGTGTGCGTGCGTGTGTGTGTTTTATGTGTGCATGTCACCGTGTGTGTGAGTGTGTCAGTGCATGTCTGTGTGTGCATGCGTGTGTTTTGTGTGCGTCCGCGTTTGTTTTATGAGTGCGTGCGTGCGTGTGTTTTATGTGTGCATGTCACATGAAACAAATGCGCGCACGCACACATAAAACAAATGCGCGCATGCACACATAAAACAAATGCGCGCATGCACACATAAAGCAAATGCGCGCATGCACACAAAACAAATGCGCGCACGTCACATAAAACAAATGCGCGCACGCACACATAAAACAAATGCGCGCACGCACATATTAAAGAAATGCGCACGCGCACACAAAACAAATGCGCAAGAGCACACAAAACAAATGCGCGCGCACAGATAAAACAAATGCACACGCACACGCACACAACACACGCACGCACACATTAAACAAATGCGCACACCCACATAAAACAAACGCGCACGCACACATAAAACACACGCATGCATACACAGACATGCACTGACAAACGCACACACACACGGTGACATGCAAACATAAAACACACGCACGCACGCACACATAAAACAAACGCGGGTTTTATAGGTTTGTTTGTGATGTGTAGTTATGCGTTTGTGTGCATGTCATTGGTGTGTGTGCGCATGTGTCAGTGTGTGTCTGCGTGTGCGTGCGTGTGTGTGTTTTATGTGTGCATGTCACTGTGTGTGTGCGTGTGTCAGTGCATGTCTGTGTGTGCATGCGTGTGTTTTGTGTGCGTCCGCGTTTGTTTTATGTGTGCGTGCGTGCGTGTGTTTTATGTGTGCATGTCACATGAAACAAATGCGCGCACGCACACATAAAACAAATGCGCGCATGCACACATAAAACAAATGCGCGCATGCACACATAAAACAAATGCGCGCATGCACACATAAAGCAAATGCGCGCATGCACACATAAAACAAATGCGCGCACGTCACATAAAACAAATGCGCGCACGCACACATAAAACAAATGCGCGCACGCACATATTAAAGAAATGCGCACGCGCACACAAAACAAATGCGCAAGAGCACACAAAACAAATGCGCGCGCACAGATAAAACAAATGCACACGCACACAACACACACACGCACACATTAAACAAATGCGCACACCCACATTAAACAAACGCGCACGCACACATAAAACACACGCATGCATACACAGACATGCACTGACAAACGCACACACACACGGTGACATGCAAACATAAAACACACGCACGCACGCACGCACACATAAAAAAAACGCGGATTTTATAGGTTTGTTTGTGATCTGTAGTTATGCGTTTGTGTGCATGTCATTGGTGTGTGTGCGCATGTGTCAGTGTGTGTCTGCGTGTGCGTGCGTGTGTGTGTTTTATGTGTGCATGTCACCGTGTGTGTGCGTGTGTCAGTGCATGTCTGTGTGTGCATGCGTGTGTGTGTTTTATGTGTGCATGTCACCGTGTGTGTGCGTGTGTCAGTGCATGTCTGTGTGTGCATGCGTGTGTTTTGTGTGCGTCCGCGTTTGTTTTATGTGTGCGTGCGTGCGTGTGTTTTATGTGTGCATGTCACATGAAACAAATGCGCGCACGCACACATAAAACAAATGCGCGCATGCACACATAAAACAAATGCGCGCATGCACACATAAAACAAATGCGCGCGCGCGCACACAAAACACACGGATGCACACACAGACATGCACTGACACACGCACACACACACGGTGACATGCACACATAAAACAAACGCGGACGCACACAAAACAATGTGCGTCAATGCTTGCGCGTGTCAACACACAACACACGCACGCACACATTAAACAAATGCGCACACCCACATTAAACAAACGCGCACGCACACATAAAACACACGCATGCATACACAGACATGCACTGACAAACGCACACACACACGGTGACATGCAAACATAAAACACACGCACGCACGCACACATAATGCGTGTGTTTTGTGTGCGTCCGCGTTTGTTTTATGTGTGCGTGCGTGCGTGTGTTTTATGTGTGCATGTCACATGAAACAAATGCGCGCACGCACACATAAAACAAATGCGCGCATGCACACATAAAACAAATGCGCGCATGCACACATAAAGCAAATGCGCGCATGCACACATAACACAAATGCGCGCATGCACACATAACACAAATGCGCGCACGTCACATAAAACAAATGCGCGCACGCACACATAAAACAAATGCGCGCACGCACATATTAAAGAAATGCGCACGCGCACACAAAACAAATGCGCAAGAGCACACAAAACAAATGCGCGCGCACAGATAAAACAAATGCACACGCACACAACACACGCACGCACACATTAAACAAATGCGCACACCCACATAAAACAAACGCGCACGCACACATAAAACACACGCATGCATACACAGACATGCACTGACAAACGCACACACACACGGTGACATGCAAACATAAAACACACGCACGCACGCACACATAAAACAAACGCGGGTTTTATAGGTTTGTTTGTGATGTGTAGTTATGCGTTTGTGTGCATGTCATTGGTGTGTGTGCGCATGTGTCAGTGTGTGTCTGCGTGTGCGTGCGTGTGTGTGTTTTATGTGTGCATGTCACCGTGTGTGTGCGTGTGTCAGTGCATGTCTGTGTGTGCATGCGTGTGTGTGTTTTATGTGTGCATGTCACCGTGTGTGTGCGTGTGTCAGTGCATGTCTGTGTGTAATGCGTGTGTTTTGTGTGCGTCCGCGTTTGTTTTATGTGTGCGTGCGTGCGTGTGTTTTATGTGTGCATGTCACATGAAACAAATGCGCGCACGCACACATAAAACAAATGCGCGCATGCACACATAAAACAAATGCGCGCGCGCGCACACAAAACACACGGATGCACACACAGACATGCACTGACACACGCACACACACACGGTGACATGCACACATAAAACAAACGCGGACGCACACAAAACAAACGCGCACGCACACATAAAACACACGCATGCATACATAGACATGCACTGACAAACGCACACACACACGGTGACATGCAAACATAAAACACACGCACGCACGAACACATAAAACAAACGCGGATTTTTTTTAGAATAGAATAGAATAGAAAAGCTTTATTCATCCCCAGAGGGGAAACACACTTTCACAACAGCGCAGATTAAAAAAAATATATATAGGTTTGTTTGTGACGTGTAGTTATGCGTTTGTGTGCATGTCACTGGTGTGTGTGCGCATGTGTCAGTGTGTGTCTGCGTGTGCGTGCGTGTGTGTGTTTTATGTGTGCATGTCACCGTGTGTGTGTGCGTGTGTCAGTGCATGTCTGTGTGTGCATGCGTGTGTTTAATGTGTGCGTGCGCGTTTGTTTTGTGTGCGTCCGCGTTTGTTTTATGTGTGCGTGCGTGCGTGTGTTTATGTGTGCATGTCACCGTGTGTGTGGGCGTGTGTCAGTGCATGTCTGTGTGTGCATGCGTGTGTTTTAGGTGTGCGTGCGCGTTTCTTTGATGTGTGCGTCCGCGTTTGTTTTATGTGTGCGTGCGTGCGTGTGTTTTATGTGTGCATGTCACCGTGTGTGTGTGCGTTTGTCAGTGCATGTCCGTGTACGCATGCGTGTGTTTTATGTGTGCGTGCGCGTTTGTTTTATGTGGGTGTGCGCATTTGTTTAATGTGTGCGTTCGTGCACAGTCAATTTCCAAGTGTCAAAAAGGAAGTGTTAATGTATTTTAACTATTTCATAGACTGGTTTAACTCTTCCAGATGTAACACAACAACAACAGGTGTAAAACGTGGCTCCTCCCCCTGCAGTGCTGTTGTCAATATCCAGAGTTAAAACCCAGGTGTTATTTATTCAGTGTAAAAAGTGAATGAACACTGTCAAGGGTCAATTTAACAATATTCAGTGTTAATATCTTAATATGCTCCGCCCATTTCAAATGATCCAGAAGTTTCTAGAGTAATTGGACCTCATGGACCACCGCCATGTTTCCATTGGTAAAGACTGTGGTAAGTCTCTCCATCTGCTGACTTATATTTAAATGAATTAAACGATTTATACAATTGTATTCACCGTGACTGTACTACCATTCGCTTTTTAGACTTCTAATGTAGATGAATTGCTATGTGGTTCACCAACATTAAGTTACATTCTATTACTTGTAATGCGGTACAGTTAACCTGCGCAGTGAACACCACGTGTAGACACTTGTAACCAATACCACTATGGATTATTGTGTATATTCGGTTTATGGTGCTCGCTCAAAACAACAGATGTATATGCTGTCTGTACATGCGCGCGCCAGTAAGTACGGTAGTTCATTCCCGCGCCACTCCCCCTCTGTCAGGCTTTAGTTTTTAGTAATGTAACCCAGCCGTTTATTTGTCGTTTTATGTTTCAATTATTTTCACTGGAAGTATATAATTAAACCCAGTTGTTATTTTCGTGTTTTATGTTTTATTACTTTTCAATGCATGTATCGCATCAAGACACTGTCGCTTTAAGACGGCCATTGTTTTTTACCTGCGTTCCACGGATGAGACGCGTGGTGTTCAGATGCTTCAGCGGCTCAGAGACTGAGACACGTGTAAGTAAGTAAGTAAGTAAGTAATATTTATTTATATAGCGCTTTTCGAGACCAGGGTCACAAAGCGCTTTAACAATCAAAAACAATACTCAAAACAGTACATACTTCAAAGATCAAGACAACACCGAGAACAACAAGTTCGAGAAATTCAAGGAAAAGCCTGAACAAATAGAAACGTCTTAAGATGTTTCTTAAAGGAGTCAGTAGACTCCATCAAGCGCAAAGAGAGAGGAAGATTGTTCCAAAGCTTAGGAGCAACAGCCTGAAAAGATTTCTCTCCTCTGGTCCTGAGCCGTGTGCGTGGAACCATCAGTAGATTCTGATCCACAGACCTCAGAGACCGAGCTGGGGTGTAAGGCTGGATCAGATCAGTGATGTAAGGAGGAGCCTGACCATGAATAGCTCTGAAAGTAAGAACCAGAATTTTAAAGTTGATCCTGAAAGAAACTGGAAGCCAGTGAAGAGTTTTAAGGATCGGAGAAATGTGAGTTCTCCTACTTGAGCGGGTCAGAATTCTCGCTGCAGAGTTCTGAATCAACTGCAGACGAGACAGCTCCTTCTTGTTAAGACATGAAAACAAACCGTTACAATAGTCCAGACGAGAAGAAACAAACGCATGGATTACAAGCTCCAGATCATGTTGTGACAACATTTTCCTAAGTTTAGAGATTTTTCTCAGTTGAAGGAAACAGTTTCTGGTCAGTTTTCTGCAGTGTTGAACAAGAGACATGTCTTTATCAAATACAACACCCAGGTTTCTCAGGCTCAGTTTGACAGACTGACCTAAGTCACCCAAGTACTGACTCAACCATGGAATCTTATCATCAGGAGCAATCACCAGAGTTTCAGTTTTGTCCACATTAAGCTGTAAAGTGTGCCAACGCTCCTGCAATTTTACTGAATACACTCGCTTATCACTCCTAGGTGAGCCTAAACAATACGTTTATATTATTGTTTATATTGCTGTGTGTAAATGAATGTTGTGTCGAAGCAGCTATTTAAGTTTTTGTGTGAAACTTGAAGCATTGTTTTATAACTTTATTCAAGTGTATATTTTCGATAGTATTTTATATTGTACTGTTTCACTTTGTTTTGAAAGTAAGTTGCACTTTATATTTTGTTATCGCGTGGTGTTCAGATGCTTCAGCGGCTCAGAGTTCACCGCATCTGTTATTTAACACGCCGATTAAACGTTCGTGCTGTTGTATGGTTAACAAGCGTTGAATGTGTTGAAGGTGCCGTAGCTAAGAATCTTGAATATTAATAAAATAAATCGCCTACCATGACCCACCAATATAGCAAACTTTTTATTGGAATATAAATATATTTTCGTCCTTCAAAATAACAAACAAAATACGTGCGTGAGTTACATTATAATTAAAAAAGCTAAGTTTTAGCGAACTAGCTCTCGTGTTAACGCACCACAGAAAGTTACATTACACGCAATGAAACATTATTTCTGAGTCTTAAAGCAATAATGATATCTTACCTCAATAGACGAGTGACGCGCACCTGATTCCGTCAAGTTATGCACAAACGTGAGGATAAAATGCGATCGATCTTTGTCAACAAGTGTGACGTCATCATCCGGAAGTTGCGTATGCGGCAATTTGAAAACTTTTTAGCTGACGCTAAATTTAAACTAAACTTAACTCGGTCTTTATACAAGCACGCATCTACTATTGTATTCATGGCGCTTTTAAACAAACAAGCACAATATCTCATTGTATTCCTGTGGTGTGACGTCACCGCTGCAGGATCAGTTGATTAGCATGTGTGACGTCACCCCTGCAGACTCGCGATTAATGTTGACAAACGTCACGTAGACGCTCATAATCGCAGCTAAATAAAAAGAAAACATATGTCCATAAACGCAATCTCAATGAAAGCTTCTATTTTCATAGAAAAGCGCACCGGATTATAAAGAGGATCAAGCGAAATAGCACAGACTTTATTTTACTCATTCATAAAACAATGTCAACATTATGGAGTTGAAACACCTAAAAATATACAATATAGTCACTTTTACAGGACCTTTTAAGCATGTTTTAATCCGCGAGAGCTTCTTGACTTCCGCGATGCGTAAACAATCCAAGCTCCAAAAAATTAAAATTAAGCATTTTTACCGATTTATATTCACTCTGTACCTCCTTAAAGTGGTTTGAGGTCGTTAAGCACAATCAGGATTAGAATCACACTGTTGACATTAAACATTTCAAATGAGCTTCATAGTTGTAGAATTACGGTAGCCAAATGAAACAGCGACACGTCACGTTACCAAGGCAACGAAGAGATGGGCGACGCGTCAAATGTAACCCGGGTCGTTTGAATCCGACGTCGGGGGGTGCTCTGTATAATACTGGGTGACCCGTGCGTGTCAATGCGTGCGCGCGTGTCAATGTGCGTCAATACGTGTGTGTCAATGTGCGTCAATGTGCGTCAATACGTGTGTGTGTGTCAATGTGCGTCAATGCGTGCGGGTGTGTCAATGCGTATAGACGTGTGTTTATATGTGTGTACATATATGTGTGTATGTGTATAGACGTGTGTGTGTATATATGTGTGTGTATGTGTATAGACGTGTGTGTGTATATATATGTGTGTATGTGTATAGACGTGTGTGTGTGTATATATGTGTGTGTATAGACGTGTGTGTATATATATGTGTGTATGTGTATAGACGTGTGTGTATATGTGTGTATGTGTATAGACGTGTGTGTGTGTGTGTGTGTATATATATATATACGTGTGTGTGTTTATATATGTGTGTATGTGTATAGACGTGTGTGTGTATATATATGTGTGTATATGTGTGTATGTGTATAGACGTGTGTGTGTGTATATGTGTGTATGTGTATAGACGTGTGTGTATATATATGTGTGTATATGTGTGTATGTGTATAGACGTGTGTGTATATATACGTGTGTATGTGTATAGATGTGTGTGTGTATATGTATATGTGTGTATGTGTATAGACGTGTGTGTGTGTGTGTGTGTGTGTATATACTGTATATATATTGTAACGATCCTGTTTGTTCTGTTCATTAATGTTGCGGGCACTTTAAGAAGGTGAGTCTGTGCGCATGCGCAGTTGTTGTTAGAGAGATTTCGCGTTCAACTAGTGGTGTGAAGAACGAGCGGCGTTGGTTGTGGCCGAAACAATAACCTCTCTGTGAGTACAGCGAACAAAGAAACAATATCTGTGCAAGACAACCGTCTGGTCATGTGTGGAGGACCAAACGTTACATTGGTGTCAGAAGCGACTTTTTCGGACCTGCTCCTGAGGCGAAGCTAACGGTTATTAGCAACGAACTTTGCTAACGAACGTCCCCGGTATGTACGGGAAAGTGAAGAGCGAAAGTGAGGAGATGGACGTTGGTGCGAGACGACGGGACCATGCTCAACAGTTAAGAGACGCTGTGTTACAACTCTCAGAAGAAGAATGTGCGTCAATGCGTGCGCCAATGTGCAGCAACTGGGCTTCATCAAGTATCAAACAGATCACACATCACACCTACCATGATTTTGTTCAATGAGATGAAAACTTATTTGATGTTCAATCCAGTGTTCAGGTTGACTTCAGTGCTTATGTTTTAGTAGAAGTGAAGCTGTGGTGCTTTAGTTTAATACATGGACACAGCACTAAACTTTGTTGTTGGTTGTTAGTTGTTTTTTTAGATTTTGGGATCAACCGTCACTTTTTAGTAATGGGAGAATTATTTCTCTGCACTGTGCGAGTCGTCCCAGAGCCATTGTTCAGCCTGAAGCCAATACGTTTTTAGGTTGAAAAGTTTGCCCCCCTGAAAAAATGTAATGCCCCCCCTTAAATGTTTTTCTGCAGCCGGGTCTGTCAGTGTTATACTAGATCCACTCAGTATAAACTGTTGTCAACATTGAAGTCAAATCATCTCCAGAAATGATACTTTGTGATGAAGTCTTAATGTTAAAAGAGACAAATGTAATAATATCTTTAATGAATCAATTCATGTACATTTATATCAAACCTGCTATTCCCTGCATGATGGGATCAGAAACACTAGAATTCTACTTTCTCGGGACGTTTTAGATTTACAACGACGACATCATTAAAAGTGTGAACTGCAGTCACACTGCAAGTTTATGTCCATAATCCTTAGATATTCTCTCCAAATGAGAACAATTTAACAGAAGAGTTTAACATTACCTTGGCTGTAGTCATGCTCTGTAGACAGAAGCTTCACCTGCACAGGTGATCTCATTAGCTCGTCCTGTCTCTCCACCTGCACGCAAAGCAACTTGTACTCTCTGCTGCCCTCTAGTGTTGCTAAAACGATTTATTATGTCCAATAAACAAACCTACAGAAAGACTTAACAGTGTGGGTCTTTCTTTTTATTTCAAGGGTCCCCATTTTATCTCAAACATCAATATAGCTAATATTTAACACTAATTGGTAAATATCAAACATGTATGCTTCATTACAGTTGAAACAATTGTTCTCTGGTAACAAATATTTATCATTAAACATGTGTGTTCATGTATGATCCATGGCACTCATCATGATGGACAAATATGATGGAAAAACATTCTATTAGTGTCAGTACAGTACACGAGGTTGGAAATCAACCACGCATTTGCGCATGCGTTGTCCACCTACAAGGAGGTTTATAACGGTCAGACGCGGAAGAATCTACGAAACTATCACTGATAGATTCTCAAAAATCATCTGATATTAAATGATCTTTTCTCTCAAGGATAAGGATGTTGAAGGAGTGACGTCACAGTGTCCACTGTTGAAGGATAAGGATGTTGAGTGTCCAGCTGGAAGGAGCACAGGTACATGTTGTGGTTTATTAAAGTCTCTTTTCATTTTATTGACATCGGTAAATGTAACGCTAAGTTTAAGTGAAGGTATCAAGACCTGTCGCCCTTCCCAGCTATCTTCTAAATAATCCACGGAGGAAAAATTCAGAAAAAAAAGTCTTATATAGATCCAGAGCGGTCCGTAATAGGAACAAAAAAACAAAACAGGCACTCGGGGCGAAGGCAGGGCACTTCTGGAGATCGGGGTCCCAACAGCAACTAAAACAAAAAGACAAAAGGACTCACTTGAGTAAATAAAAGTGCTGACAACGTCAGGAGTATCCAAAGGATTATCCAGTTGTGATTCAAAGGCGAGGAGCGAGATCGAAAGGACAGCCAACCTGGTCTGGAAACGCAATACTCTGGCGAGTTCTTCCGGGTAGAGACGCTCCTTATCAATGGGAAGAACCCGCCACTCCATCATCCCCAGCCGCGCACCTGCCAGCGTCTGTCACTCAAAACACAGGACACATGAAAACGGAAAACCACCTTCAAAATAAAACAAAAGAACATAAGCATGACACTTGTATGTTGATTCTATCAAATGTATTCTGCCTATTTTAAATGTTGACCTTTTTTCTTATAAGAGTAACTGTCAGGAGTCTTGATGTAAAACGTCACTCAAATGTGTCATTTATTTATTTCTCTCACAGGATTCAGAGTCAATGTTCATTGCACAGAATTTCCATCTCCGTCCTGCACTGTCTGTGATGATGGAACTTACATGGACAAATTGAACCGAGAGAAACATGGTTTCAAGTGTCTCGTCTGTACTGAAGGTAAAGTTTGTTCTTCACTAGAATGATGAGTTGGTCAGTATGTAGATGTGATGTAGAATTTGTTATTGACTAACAGGACTGAGAGAGATCAGATCCTGTACCTTCACAGCAAACACCAAGTGTGAACCTCTGGAGGGTTTTTTCTGTGTGGACGGCTCAGTGGACACATGTGTGGCAGCACAGCAACACTCCACATGTGAACCAGGACAGTTCATCATCAGAGCAGGCGAGTTTCACATCCAACATGTGAAATGCAAGAGTGCAGAAACTATAAGACACACACAATGTTCTTCACAGGAACGTCCTCCACAGACACTGAGTGTGGAACCTGCAGTGAAGGAACATTTTCAAATGGAACGTTCACGTCATGTCAGGATCACAAACAGTGAGTGAAGCTTCACAAATGTTTGCTCCAGATGTTTTCTTCTAAACTGTCTCCACTTGTCTTTGTAGATGTTCAACATATCTACGAGAAGGAACTATTTCTTCTGACTCTGTATGTCGAGAAGGTTTGACACCAGGAGAAGTGGCTGGAATTATTGTTGCTGTGATCGTTCTACTGATCACATGTTCTGTAGTTTATTGGTATAAAAAAAGAAAAAGAGGTAAAAAACAAATGCATTCATAAAAATCACATTATTATATTGATTTGTGTTTATCTGGAGTCATTTCCTTGAATTATTTTTCTCCTTAACCAGATGGAAAAGAGTTCAAGAGAAGAAGGAAGGTATGTAAGAATGTTTTTTAGTCATTTATCAAAGTGATTTAATGTTTAAATGTAATGTTGATTAATTTTGCAAATGTCATCACTTGTACAATTAAAATGAATGTCAATTTTGGTTTAATATCTTCAGCACTGCAGTATTTGTGCATCAGAGAAACGATCATTATTTCTTATTAGGAGGTGGCAGTGGGAATGAATGAATGTATGGATTCAACGGAGCATCCGTGAGAATTTCAATTAGTTTGAGCTTTTTTTTTAATCTAAACTGACTTATTTTTTTCTTGTCTTAGATCAATTTATTCATCTGAGAATAAGTCCGATGAAGTGGAACATGTTCCACTGATGGTAGAACCCGGGGAAGACCCAGAACACACTGAAGAAGCATGTTCCTCCACTGGGCTGGAAACACAGGGGGGTCCTCCAGAAAGAGCTGGACGATGTAACTGGGGAGAAGAAAGTATGGACCTCTCTGCTGAAGCTGCTGCCCCCGTGACAAGAATCCAGATAAACAGACCAGAGATAGCAGACGTTGAATATGAACTAATTGGACACGAGGATATTAAAGTAGATTGTTCAGTCATTCAATAGAATGTTTGAGTTTTATACAACATGAAAAATGTGTTCATAAATGATGTGTTCAGTGAACATAACATATTTCTGGCTGTTTTCATTTGCCTGTGTGTGTAGCTTAGTCTGTGATATAGAAAACAGTTTCTGTCAAAGCTTTCATTAATCTCATAAATGGCTGATCAGTTAAACATCAGCCAGGTTTGAGGATGTACTTCACTCCACAGCCGTCAGTGTTGCTTGTTCTTTCACTGCCCTTTTTGTGAGGTCACCAAATTCAGACCAGCACAGATGGACAAAACCCAACAGCACATACAAAGCCACTTGAGAAAGGCAATCATCATGGAGGTGTGTACAGTATATGTTTAGTTAGTTCCTCGTATATTGCATCATAAAAGTCTAACCGTTTACATTTTTATGTTTGACAGACTATCCGATACACAGATGTGGGCTGCAGACCAGAACCTCACGTCCATTGTCATGTGCGTGTCAATGTGTGTCAATGCGCGCGTGTGTCAATGTGCGTCAATGCTTGCGCGCGTGTCAATGTGCGTCAATGCTTGCGTGCGTGTCAATGCGTGTGCGTGTGTCAATATGCTTGCGCGCGTGTCAATGTGCGTCAATGCTTGCGCGCGTGTCAATGTGCGTCAATGCGCGCGTGCGTGTCAATGTGCGTCAATGCGCCCGTGCGTGTCAATGCGTGTGCGTGCGTCAATATGCGCGCGAGTGTCAATGTGCGTCAATGCTTGCGCGCGTGTCAATGTGCGTCAATGCTTGCGCGTGTGTCAATGTGCGTCAATGCTTGCGCGTGTCAACACACAACACACGCACGCACACATTAAACAATTGCGCACACCCACATTAAACAAACGCGCACGCACACATAAAACACACGCATGCATACACAGACATGCACTGACAAACGCACACACACACGGTGACATGCAAACATAAAACACACGCACGCACGCACACATAAAACAAACGCGGATTTTATAGGTTTGTTTGTGATGTGTAGTTATGCGTTTGTGTGCATGTCATTGGTGTGTGTGCGCATGTGTCAGTGTGTGTCTGCGTGTGCGTGCGTGTGTGTGTTTTATGTGTGCATGTCACCGTGTGTGTGCGTGTGTCAGTGCATGTCTGTGTGTGCATGCGTGTGTTTTGTGTGCGTCCGCGTTTGTTTTATGTGTGCGTGCGTGCGTGTGTTTTATGTGCGCACGCACACATAAAACAAATGCGCGCATGCACACATAAAACAAATGCGCGCATGCACACATAAAACAAATGCGCGCATGCACACATAAAGCAAATGCGCGCATGCACACATAAAACAAATGCGCGCACGTCACATAAAACAAATGCGCGCACGCACACATAAAACAAATGCGCGCACGCACATATTAAAGAAATGCGCACGCGCACACAAAACAAATGCGCAAGAGCACACAAAACAAATGCGCGCGCACAGATAAAACAAATGCACACGCACACAACACACGCACGCACACATTAAACAAATGCGCACACCCACATAAAACAAACGCGCACGCACACATAAAACACACGCATGCATACACAGACATGCACTGACAAACGCACACACACACGGTGACATGCAAACATAAAACACACGCACGCACGCACACATAAAACAAACGCGGATTTTATAGGTTTGTTTGTGATCTGTAGTTATGCGTTTGTGTGCATGTCATTGGTGTGTGTGCGCATGTGTCAGTGTGTGTCTGCGTGTGCGTGCGTGTGTGTGTTTTATGTGTGCATGTCACCGTGTGTGTGCGTGTGTCAGTGCATGTCTGTGTGTGCATGCGTGTGTGTGTTTTATGTGTGCATGTCACCGTGTGTGTGCGTGTGTCAGTGCATGTCTGTGTGTGCATGCGTGTGTTTTGTGTGCGTCCGCGTTTGTTTTATGTGTGCGTGCGTGCGTGTGTTTTATGTGTGCATGTCACATGAAACAAATGCGCGCACGCACACATAAAACAAATGCGCGCATGCACACATAAAACAAATGCGCGCATGCACACATAAAACAAATGCGCGCGCGCGCACACAAAACACACGGATGCACACACAGACATGCACTGACACACGCACACACACACGGTGACATGCACACATAAAACAAACGCGGACGCACACAAAACAATGTGCGTCAATGCTTGCGCGTGTCAACACACAACACACGCACGCACACATTAAACAAATGCGCACACCCACATTAAACAAACGCGCACGCACACATAAAACACACGCATGGATACACAGACATGCACTGACAAACGCACACACACACGGTGACATGCAAACATAAAACACACGCACGCACGCACACATAATGCGTGTGTTTTGTGTGCGTCCGCGTTTGTTTTATGTGTGCGTGCGTGCGTGTGTTTTATGTGTGCATGTCACATGAAACAAATGCGCGCACGCACACATAAAACAAATGCGCGCATGCACACATAAAACAAATGCGCGCATGCACACATAAAGCAAATGCGCGCATGCACACATAACACAAATGCGCGCACGTCACATAAAACAAATGCGCGCACGCACACATAAAACAAATGCGCGCACGCACATATTAAAGAAATGCGCACGCGCACACAAAACAAATGCGCAAGAGCACACAAAACAAATGCGCGCGCACAGATAAAACAAATGCACACGCACACAACACACGCACGCACACATTAAACAAATGCGCACACCCACATAAAACAAACGCGCACGCACACATAAAACACACGCATGCATACACAGACATGCACTGACAAACGCACACACACACGGTGACATGCAAACATAAAACACACGCACGCACGCACACATAAAACAAACGCGGGTTTTATAGGTTTGTTTGTGATGTGTAGTTATGCGTTTGTGTGCATGTCATTGGTGTGTGTGCGCATGTGTCAGTGTGTGTCTGCGTGTGCGTGCGTGTGTGTGTTTTATGTGTGCATGTCACCGTGTGTGTGCGTGTGTCAGTGCATGTCTGTGTGTGCATGCGTGTGTTTTGTGTGCGTCCGCGTTTGTTTTATGTGTGCGTGCGTGCGTGTGTTTTATGTGTGCATGTCACATGAAACAAATGCGCGCACGCACACATAAAACAAATGCGCGCATGCACACATAAAACAAATGCGCGCATGCACACATAAAACAAATGCGCGCATGCACACATAAAACAAATGCGCGCATGCACACATAAAACAAATGCGCGCATGCACACATAAAGCAAATGCGCGCATGCACACATAAAACAAATGCGCGCACGTCACATAAAACAAATGCGCGCACGCACACATAAAACAAATGCGCGCACGCACATATTAAAGAAATGCGCACGCGCACACAAAACAAATGCGCAAGAGCACACAAAACAAATGCGCGCGCACAGATAAAACAAATGCACACGCACACAACACACGCACGCACACATTAAACAAATGCGCACACCCACATAAAACAAACGCGCACGCACACATAAAACACACGCATGCATACACAAAACACACGGATGCACACACAGACATGCACTGACACACGCACACACACACGGTGACATGCACACATAAAACAAACGCGGACGCACACAAAACAAACGCGCACGCACACATAAAACACACGCATGCATACATAGACATGCACTGACAAACGCACACACACACGGTGACATGCAAACATAAAACACACGCACGCACGAACACATAAAACAAACGCGGATTTTTTTTAGAATAGAATAGAATAGAAAAGCTTTATTCATCCCCAGAGGGGAAACACACTTTCACAACAGCGCAGATTAAAAAAAATATATATAGGTTTGTTTGTGATGTGTAGTTATGCGTTTGTGTGCATGTCACTGGTGTGTGTGCGCATGTGTCAGTGTGTGTCTGCGTGTGCGTGCGTGTGTGTGTTTTATGTGTGCATGTCACCGTGTGTGTGTGCGTGTGTCAGTGCATGTCTGTGTGTGCATGCGTGTGTTTAATGTGTTCGTGCGCGTTTGTTTTGTGTGCGTCCGCGTTTGTTTTATGTGTGCGTGCGTGCGTGTGTTTATGTGTGCATGTCACCGTGTGTGTGGGCGTGTGTCAGTGCATGTCTGTGTGTGCATGCGTGTGTTTTAGGTGTGCGTGCGCGTTTCTTTGATGTGTGCGTCCGCGTTTGTTTTATGTGTGCGTGCGTGCGTGTGTTTTATGTGTGCATGTCACCGTGTGTGTGTGCGTTTGTCAGTGCATGTCCGTGTACGCATGCGTGTGTTTTATGTGTGCGTGCGCGTTTGTTTTATGTGGGTGTGCGCATTTGTTTAATGTGTGCGTTCGTGCACAGTAAATTTCCAAGTGTCAAAAAGGAAGTGTTAATGTATTTTAACTATTTCATAGACTGGTTTAACTCTTCCAGATGTAACACAACAACAACAGGTGTAAAACGTGGCTCCTCCCCCTGCAGTGCTGTTGTCAATATCCAGAGTTAAAACCCAGGTGTTATTTATTCAGTGTAAAAAGTGAATGAACACTGTCAAGGGTCAATTTAACAATATTCAGTGTTAATATCTTAATATGCTCCGCCCATTTCAAATGATCCAGAAGTTTCTAGAGTAATTGGACCTCATGGACCACCGCCATGTTTCCATTGGTAAAGACTGTGGTAAGTCTCTCCATCTGCTGACTTATATTTAAATGAATTAAACGATTTATACAATTGTATTCACCGTGACTGTACTACCATTCGCTTTTTAGACTTCTAATGTAGATGAATTGCTATGTGGTTCACCAACATTAAGTTACATTCTATTACTTGTAATGCGGTACAGTTAACCTGCGCAGTGAACACCACGTGTAGACACTTGTAACCAATACCACTATGGATTATTGTGTATATTCGGTTTATGGTGCTCGCTCAAAACAACAGATGTATATGCTGTCTGTACATGCGCGCGCCAGTAAGTACGGTAGTTCATTCCCGCGCCACTCCCCCTCTGTCAGGCTTTAGTTTTTAGTAATGTAACCCAGCCGTTTATTTGTCGTTTTATGTTTCAATTATTTTCACTGGAAGTATATAATTAAACCCAGTTGTTATTTTCGTGTTTTATGTTTTATTACTTTTCAATGCATGTATCGCATCAAGACACTGTCGCTTTAAGACGGCCATTGTTTTTTACCTGCGTTCCACGGATGAGACGCGTGGTGTTCAGATGCTTCAGCGGCTCAGAGACTGAGACACGTGTAAGTAAGTAAGTAAGTAAGTAATATTTATTTATATAGCGCTTTTCGAGACCAGGGTCACAAAGCGCTTTAACAATCAAAAACAATACTCAAAACAGTACATACTTCAAAGATCAAGACAACACCGAGAACAACAAGTTCGAGAAATTCAAGGAAAAGCCTGAACAAATAGAAACGTCTTAAGATGTTTCTTAAAGGAGTCAGTAGACTCCATCAAGCGCAAAGAGAGAGGAAGATTGTTCCAAAGCTTAGGAGCAACAGCCTGAAAAGATTTCTCTCCTCTGGTCCTGAGCCGTGTGCGTGGAACCATCAGTAGATTCTGATCCACAGACCTCAGAGACCGAGCTGGGGTGTAAGGCTGGATCAGATCAGTGATGTAAGGAGGAGCCTGAACATGAATAGCTCTGAAAGTAAGAACCAGAATTTTAAAGTTGATCCTGAAAGAAACTGGAAGCCAGTGAAGAGTTTTAAGGATCGGAGAAATGTGAGTTCTCCTACTTGAGCGGGTCAGAATTCTCGCTGCAGAGTTCTGAATCAACTGCAGACGAGACAGCTCCTTCTTGTTAAGACATGAAAACAAACCGTTACAATAGTCCAGACGAGAAGAAACAAACGCATGGATTACAAGCTCCAGATCATGTTGTGACAACATTTTCCTAAGTTTAGAGATTTTTCTCAGTTGAAGGAAACAGTTTCTGGTCAGTTTTCTGCAGTGTTGAACAAGAGACATGTCTTTATCAAATACAACACCCAGGTTTCTCAGGCTCAGTTTGACAGACTGACCTAAGTCACCCAAGTACTGACTCAACCATGGAATCTTATCATCAGGAGCAATCACCAGAGTTTCAGTTTTGTCCACATTAAGCTGTAAAGTGTGCCAACGCTCCTGCAATTTTACTGAATACACTCGCTTATCACTCCTAGGTGAGCCTAAACAATACGTTTATATTATTGTTTATATTGCTGTGTGTAAATGAATGTTGTGTCGAAGCAGCTATTTAAGTTTTTGTGTGAAACTTGAAGCATTGTTTTATAACTTTATTCAAGTGTATATTTTCGATAGTATTTTATATTGTACTGTTTCACTTTGTTTTGAAAGTAAGTTGCACTTTATATTTTGTTATCGCGTGGTGTTCAGATGCTTCAGCGGCTCAGAGTTCACCGCATCTGTTATTTAACACGCCGATTAAACGTTCGTGCTGTTGTATGGTTAACAAGCGTTGAATGTGTTGAAGGTGCCGTAGCTAAGAATCTTGAATATTAATAAAATAAATCGCCTACCATGACCCACCAATATAGCAAACTTTTTATTGGAATATAAATATATTTTCGTCCTTCAAAATAACAAACAAAATACGTGTGTGAGTTACATTATAATTAAAAAAGCTAAGTTTTAGCGAACTAGCTCTCGTGTTAACGCACCACAGAAAGTTACATTACACGCAATGAAACATTATTTCTGAGTCTTAAAGCAATAATGATATCTTACCTCAATAGACGAGTGACGCGCACCTGATTCCGTCAAGTTATGCACAAACGTGAGGATAAAATGCGATCGATCTTTGTCAACAAGTGTGACGTCATCATCCGGAAGTTGCGTATGCGGCAATTTGAAAACTTTTTAGCTGACGCTAAATTTAAACTAAACTTAACTCGGTCTTTATACAAGCACGCATCTACTATTGTATTCATGGCGCTTTTAAACAAACAAGCACAATATCTCATTGTATTCCTGTGGTGTGACGTCACCGCTGCAGGATCAGTTGATTAGCATGTGTGACGTCACCCCTGCAGACTCGCGATTAATGTTGACAAACGTCACGTAGACGCTCATAATCGCAGCTAAATAAAAAGAAAACATATGTCCATAAACGCAATCTCAATGAAAGCTTCTATTTTCATAGAAAAGCGCACCGGATTATAAAGAGGATCAAGCGAAATAGCACAGACTTTATTTTACTCATTCATAAAACAATGTCAACATTATGGAGTTGAAACACCTAAAAATATACAATATAGTCACTTTTACAGGACCTTTTAAGCATGTTTTAATCCGCGAGAGCTTCTTGACTTCCGCGATGCGTAAACAATCCAAGCTCCAAAAAATTAAAATTAAGCATTTTTACCGATTTATATTCACTCTGTACCTCCTTAAAGTGGTTTGAGGTCGTTAAGCACAATCAGGATTAGAATCACACGGTTGACATTAAACATTTCAAATGAGCTTCATAGTTGTAGAATTACGGTAGCCAAATGAAACAGCGACACGTCACGTTACCAAGGCAACGAAGAGATGGGCGACGCGTCAAATGTAACCCGGGTCGTTTGAATCCGACGTCGGGGGGTGCTCTGTATAATACTGGGTGACCCGTGCGTGTCAATGCGTGCGCGCGTGTCAATGTGCGTCAATACGTGTGTGTCAATGTGCGTCAATACGTGTGTGTGTGTCAATGTGCGTCAATGCGTGCGGGTGTGTCAATGCGTATAGACGTGTGTTTATATGTGTGTACATATATGTGTGTATGTGTATAGACGTGTGTGTGTATATATGTGTGTGTATGTGTATAGACGTGTGTGTGTATATATATGTGTGTATGTGTATAGACGTGTGTGTGTGTATATATGTGTGTGTATAGACGTGTGTGTATATATATGTGTGTATGTGTATAGACGTGTGTGTATATGTGTGTATGTGTATAGACGTGTGTGTGTGTGTGTGTGTGTGTATATATATATACGTGTGTGTGTTTATATATGTGTGTTTGTGTATAGACGTGTGTGTGTATATATATGTGTGTATATGTGTGTATGTGTATAGACGTGTGTGTGTGTATATGTGTGTATGTGTATAGACGTGTGTGTATATATATGTGTGTATATGTGTGTATGTGTATAGACGTGTGTGTATATATATGTGTGTATGTGTATAGACGTGTGTGTGTATATGTATATGCGTGTATGTGTATAGACGTGTGTGTGTGTGTGTGTGTGTGTATATACTGTATATATATTGTAACGATCCTGTTTGTTCTGTTCATTAATGTTGCGGGCACTTTAAGAAGGTGAGTCTGTGCGCATGCGCAGTTGTTGTTAGAGAGATTTCGCGTTCAACTAGTGGTGTGAAGAACGAGCGGCGTTGGTTGTGGCCGAAACAATAACCTCTCTGTGAGTACAGCGAACAAAGAAACAATATCTGTGCAAGACAACCGTCTGGTCATGTGTGGAGGACCAAACGTTACATTGGTGTCAGAAGCGACTTTTTCGGACCTGCTCCTGAGGCGAAGCTAACGGTTATTAGCAACGAACTTTGCTAACGAACGTCCCCGGTATGTACGGGAAAGTGAAGAGCGAAAGTGAGGAGATGGACGTTGGTGCGAGACGACGGGACCATGCTCAACAGTTAAGAGACGCTGTGTTACAACTCTCAGAAGAAGAATGTGCGTCAATGCGTGCGCCAATGTGCAGCAACTGGGCTTCATCAAGTATCAAACAGATCACACATCACACCTACCATGATTTTGTTCAATGAGATGAAAACTTATTTGATGTTCAATCCAGTGTTCAGGTTGACTTCAGTGCTTATGTTTTAGTAGAAGTGAAGCTGTGGTGCTTTAGTTTAATACATGGACACAGCACTAAACTTTGTTGTTGGTTGTTAGTTGTTTTTTTAGATTTTGGGATCAACCGTCACTTTTTAGTAATGGGAGAATTATTTCTCTGCACTGTGCGAGTCGTCCCAGAGCCATTGTTCAGCCTGAAGCCAATACGTTTTTAGGTTGAAAAGTTTGCCCCCCTGAAAAAATGTAATGCCCCCCCTTAAATGTTTTTCTGCAGCCGGGTCTGTCAGTGTTATACTAGATCCACTCAGTATAAACTGTTGTCAACATTGAAGTCAAATCATCTCCAGAAATGATACTTTGTGATGAAGTCTTAATGTTAAAAGAGACAAATGTAATAATATCTTTAATGAATCAATTCATGTACATTTATATCAAACCTGCTATTCCCTGCATGATGGGATCAGAAACACTAGAATTCTACTTTCTCGGGACGTTTTAGATTTACAACGACGACATCATTAAAAGTGTGAACTGCAGTCACACTGCAAGTTTATGTCCATAATCCTTAGATATTCTCTCCAAATGAGAACAATTTAACAGAAGAGTTTAACATTACCTTGGCTGTAGTCATGCTCTGTAGACAGAAGCTTCACCTGCACAGGTGATCTCATTAGCTCGTCCTGTCTCTCCACCTGCACGCAAAGCAACTTGTACTCTCTGCTGCCCTCTAGTGTTGCTAAAACGATTTATTATGTCCAATAAACAAACCTACAGAAAGACTTAACAGTGTGGGTCTTTCTTTTTATTTCAAGGGTCCCCATTTTATCTCAAACATCAATATAGCTAATATTTAACACTAATTGGTAAATATCAAACATGTATGCTTCATTACAGTTGAAACAATTGTTCTCTGGTAACAAATATTTATCATTAAACATGTGTGTTCATGTATGATCCATGGCACTCATCATGATGGACAAATATGATGGAAAAACATTCTATTAGTGTCAGTACAGTACACGAGGTTGGAAATCAACCACGCATTTGCGCATGCGTTGTCCACCTACAAGGAGGTTTATAACGGTCAGACGCGGAAGAATCTACGAAACTATCACTGATAGATTCTCAAAAATCATCTGATATTAAATGATCTTTTCTCTCAAGGATAAGGATGTTGAAGGAGTGACGTCACAGTGTCCACTGTTGAAGGATAAGGATGTTGAGTGTCCAGCTGGAAGGAGCACAGGTACATGTTGTGGTTTATTAAAGTCTCTTTTCATTTTATTGACATCGGTAAATGTAACGCTAAGTTTAAGTGAAGGTATCAAGACCTGTCGCCCTTCCCAGCTATCTTCTAAATAATCCACGGAGGAAAAATTCAGAAAAAAAAGTCTTATATAGATCCAGAGCGGTCCGTAATAGGAACAAAAAAACAAAACAGGCACTCGGGGCGAAGGCAGGGCACTTCTGGAGATCGGGGTCCCAACAGCAACTAAAACAAAAAGACAAAAGGACTCACTTGAGTAAATAAAAGTGCTGACAACGTCAGGAGTATCCAAAGGATTATCCAGTTGTGATTCAAAGGCGAGGAGCGAGATCGAAAGGACAGCCAACCTGGTCTGGAAACGCAATACTCTGGCGAGTTCTTCCGGGTAGAGACGCTCCTTATCAATGGGAAGAACCCGCCACTCCATCATCCCCAGCCGCGCACCTGCCAGCGTCTGTCACTCAAAACACAGGACACATGAAAACGGAAAACCACCTTCAAAATAAAACAAAAGAACATAAGCATGACACTTGTATGTTGATTCTATCAAATGTATTCTGCCTATTTTAAATGTTGACCTTTTTTCTTATAAGAGTAACTGTCAGGAGTCTTGATGTAAAACGTCACTCAAATGTGTCATTTATTTATTTCTCTCACAGGATTCAGAGTCAATGTTCATTGCACAGAATTTCCATCTCCGTCCTGCACTGTCTGTGATGATGGAACTTACATGGACAAATTGAACCGAGAGAAACATGGTTTCAAGTGTCTCGTCTGTACTGAAGGTAAAGTTTGTTCTTCACTAGAATGATGAGTTGGTCAGTATGTAGATGTGATGTAGAATTTGTTATTGACTAACAGGACTGAGAGAGATCAGATCCTGTACCTTCACAGCAAACACCAAGTGTGAACCTCTGGAGGGTTTTTTCTGTGTGGACGGCTCAGTGGACACATGTGTGGCAGCACAGCAACACTCCACATGTGAACCAGGACAGTTCATCATCAGAGCAGGCGAGTTTCACATCCAACATGTGAAATGCAAGAGTGCAGAAACTATAAGACACACACAATGTTCTTCACAGGAACGTCCTCCACAGACACTGAGTGTGGAACCTGCAGTGAAGGAACATTTTCAAATGGAACGTTCACGTCATGTCAGGATCACAAACAGTGAGTGAAGCTTCACAAATGTTTGCTCCAGATGTTTTCTTCTAAACTGTCTCCACTTGTCTTTGTAGATGTTCAACATATCTACGAGAAGGAACTATTTCTTCTGACTCTGTATGTCGAGAAGGTTTGACACCAGGAGAAGTGGCTGGAATTATTGTTGCTGTGATCGTTCTACTGATCACATGTTCTGTAGTTTATTGGTATAAAAAAAGAAAAAGAGGTAAAAAACAAATGCATTCATAAAAATCACATTATTATATTGATTTGTGTTTATCTGGAGTCATTTCCTTGAATTATTTTTCTCCTTAACCAGATGGAAAAGAGTTCAAGAGAAGAAGGAAGGTATGTAAGAATGTTTTTTAGTCATTTATCAAAGTGATTTAATGTTTAAATGTAATGTTGATTAATTTTGCAAATGTCATCACTTGTACAATTAAAATGAATGTCAATTTTGGTTTAATATCTTCAGCACTGCAGTATTTGTGCATCAGAGAAACGATCATTATTTCTTATTAGGAGGTGGCAGTGGGAATGAATGAATGTATGGATTCAACGGAGCATCCGTGAGAATTTCAATTAGTTTGAGCTTTTTTTTTAATCTAAACTGACTTATTTTTTTCTTGTCTTAGATCAATTTATTCATCTGAGAATAAGTCCGATGAAGTGGAACATGTTCCACTGATGGTAGAACCCGGGGAAGACCCAGAACACACTGAAGAAGCATGTTCCTCCACTGGGCTGGAAACACAGGGGGGTCCTCCAGAAAGAGCTGGACGATGTAACTGGGGAGAAGAAAGTATGGACCTCTCTGCTGAAGCTGCTGCCCCCGTGACAAGAATCCAGATAAACAGACCAGAGATAGCAGACGTTGAATATGAACTAATTGGACACGAGGATATTAAAGTAGATTGTTCAGTCATTCAATAGAATGTTTGAGTTTTATACAACATGAAAAATGTGTTCATAAATGATGTGTTCAGTGAACATAACATATTTCTGGCTGTTTTCATTTGCCTGTGTGTGTAGCTTAGTCTGTGATATAGAAAACAGTTTCTGTCAAAGCTTTCATTAATCTCATAAATGGCTGATCAGTTAAACATCAGCCAGGTTTGAGGATGTACTTCACTCCACAGCCGTCAGTGTTGCTTGTTCTTTCACTGCCCTTTTTGTGAGGTCACCAAATTCAGACCAGCACAGATGGACAAAACCCAACAGCACATACAAAGCCACTTGAGAAAGGCAATCATCATGGAGGTGTGTACAGTATATGTTTAGTTAGTTCCTCGTATATTGCATCATAAAAGTCTAACCGTTTACATTTTTATGTTTGACAGACTATCCGATACACAGATGTGGGCTGCAGACCAGAACCTCACGTCCATTGTCATGTGCGTGTCAATGTGTGTCAATGCGCGCGTGTGTCAATGTGCGTCAATGCTTGCGCGCGTGTCAATGTGCGTCAATGCTTGCGTGCGTGTCAATGCGTGTGCGTGTGTCAATATGCTTGCGCGCGTGTCAATGTGCGTCAATGCTTGCGCGCGTGTCAATGTGCGTCAATGCGCGCGTGCGTGTCAATGTGCGTCAATGCGCCCGTGCGTGTCAATGCGTGTGCGTGCGTCAATATGCGCACGAGTGTCAATGTGCGTCAATGCTTGCGCGCGTGTCAATGTGCGTCAATGCTTGCGCGTGTGTCAATGTGCGTCAATGCTTGCGCGTGTCAACACACAACACACGCACGCACACATTAAACAAATGCGCACACCCACATTAAACAAACGCGCACGCACACATAAAACACACGCATGCATACACAGACATGCACTGACAAACGCACACACACACGGTGACATGCAAACATAAAACACACGCACGCACGCACACATAAAACAAACGCGGATTTTATAGGTTTGTTTGTGATGTGTAGTTATGCGTTTGTGTGCATGTCATTGGTGTGTGTGCGCATGTGTCAGTGTGTGTCTGCGTGTGCGTGCGTGTGTGTGTTTTATGTGTGCATGTCACCGTGTGTGTGCGTGTGTCAGTGCATGTCTGTGTGTGCATGCGTGTGTTTTGTGTGCGTCCGCGTTTGTTTTATGTGTGCGTGCGTGCGTGTGTTTTATGTGTGCATGTCACATGAAACAAATGCGCGCACGCACACATAAAACAAATGCGCGCATGCACACATAAAACAAATGCGCGCATGCACACATAAAGCAAATGCGCGCATGCACACATAAAACAAATGCGCGCACGTCACATAAAACAAATGCGCGCACGCACACATAAAACAAATGCGCGCACGCACATATTAAAGAAATGCGCACGCGCACACAAAACAAATGCGCAAGAGCACACAAAACAAATGCGCGCGCACAGATAAAACAAATGCACACGCACACAACACACGCACGCACACATTAAACAAATGCGCACACCCACATAAAACAAACGCGCACGCACACATAAAACACACGCATGCATACACAGACATGCACTGACAAACGCACACACACACGGTGACATGCAAACATAAAACACACGCACGCACGCACACATAAAACAAACACGGATTTTATAGGTTTGTTTGTGATGTGTAGTTATGCGTTTGTGTGCATGTCATTGGTGTGTGTGCGCATGTGTCAGTGTGTGTCTGCGTGTGCGTGCGTGTGTGTGTTTTATGTGTGCATGTCACCGTGTGTGTGCGTGTGTCAGTGCATGTCTGTGTGTGCATGCGTGTGTTTTGTGTGCGTCCGCGTTTGTTTTATGTGTGCGTGCGTGCGTGTGTTTTATGTGTGCATGTCACATGAAACAAATGCGCGCACGCACACATAAAACAAATGCGCGCATGCACACAAAACAAATGCGCGCATGCACACATAAAGCAAATGCGCGCATGCACACATAAAACAAATGCGCGTACGTCACATAAAACAAATGCGCGCACGCACACATAAAACAAATGCGCGCACGCACATATTAAAGAAATGCGCACGCGCACACAAAACAAATGCGCAAGAGCACACAAAACAAATGCGCGCGCACAGATAAAACAAATGCACACGCACACAACACACGCACGCACACATTAAACAAATGCGCACACCCACATTAAACAAACGCGCACGCACACATAAAACACACGCATGCATACACAGACATGCACTGACAAACGCACACACACACGGTGACATGCAAACATAAAACACACGCACGCACGCACACATAAAACAAACGCGGGTTTTATAGGTTTGTTTGTGACGTGTAGTTATGCGTTTGTGTGCATGTCATTGGTGTGTGTGCGCATGTGTCAGTGTGTGTCTGCGTGTGCGTGCGTGTGTGTGTTTTATGTGTGCATGTCACCGTGTGTGTGCGTGTGTCAGTGCATGTCTGTGTGTGCATGCGTGTGTTTTGTGTGCGTCCGCGTTTGTTTTACGTGTGCGTGCGTGCGTGTGTTTTATGTGTGCATGTCACATGAAACAAATGCGCGCACGCACACATAAAACAAATGCGCGCATGCACACATAAAACAAATGCGCGCATGCACACATAAAACAAATGCGCGCATGCACACATAAAGCAAATGCGCGCATGCACACATAAAACAAATGCGCGCACGTCACATAAAACAAATGCGCGCACGCACACATAAAACAAATGCGCGCACGCACATATTAAAGAAATGCGCACGCGCACACAAAACAAATGCGCAAGAGCACACAAAACAAATGCGCGCGCACAGATAAAACAAATGCACACGCACACAACACACGCACGCACACATTAAACAAATGCGCACACCCACATAAAACAAACGCGCACGCACACATAAAACACACGCATGCATACACAGACATGCACTGACAAACGCTCACACACGGTGACATGCAAACATAAAACACACGCACGCACGCACACATAAAACAAACGCGGATTTTATAGGTTTGTTTGTGATCTGTAGTTATGCGTTTGTGTGCATGTCATTGGTGTGTGTGCGCATGTGTCAGTGTGTGTCTGCGTGTGCGTGCGTGTGTGTGTTTTATGTGTGCATGTCACCGTGTGTGTGCGTGTGTCAGTGCATGTCTGTGTGTGCATGCGTGTGTGTGTTTTATGTGTGCATGTCACCGTGTGTGTGCGTGTGTCAGTGCATGTCTGTGTGTGCATGCGTGTGTTTTGTGTGCGTCCGCGTTTGTTTTATGTGTGCGTGCGTGCGTGTGTTTTATGTGTGCATGTCACATGAAACAAATGCGCGCACGCACACATAAAACAAATGCGCGCATGCACACATAAAACAAATGCGCGCATGCACACATAAAACAAATGCGCGCGCGCGCACACAAAACACACGGATGCACACACAGACATGCACTGACACACGCACACACACACGGTGACATGCACACATAAAACAAACGCGGACGCACACAAAACAAACGCGCACGCACACATAAAACACACGCATGCATACATAGACATGCACTGACAAACGCACACACACACGGTGACATGCAAACATAAAACACACGCACGCACGAACACATAAAACAAACGCGGATTTTTTTTAGAATAGAATAGAATAGAAAAGCTTTATTCATCCCCAGAGGGGAAACACACTTTCACAACAGCGCAGATTAAAAAAAATATATATAGGTTTGTTTGTGATGTGTAGTTATGCGTTTGTGTGCATGTCACTGGTGTGTGTGCGCATGTGTCAGTGTGTGTCTGCGTGTGCGTGCGTGTGTGTGTTTTATGTGTGCATGTCACCGTGTGTGTGTGCGTGTGTCAGTGCATGTCTGTGTGTGCATGCGTGTGTTTAATGTGTGCGTGCGCGTTTGTTTTGTGTGCGTCCGCGTTTGTTTTATGTGTGCGTGCGTGCGTGTGTTTATGTGTGCATGTCACCGTGTGTGTGGGCGTGTGTCAGTGCATGTCTGTGTGTGCATGCGTGTGTTTTAGGTGTGCGTGCGCGTTTCTTTGATGTGTGCGTCCGCGTTTGTTTTATGTGTGCGTGCGTGCGTGTGTTTTATGTGTGCATGTCACCGTGTGTGTGTGCGTTTGTCAGTGCATGTCCGTGTACGCATGCGTGTGTTTTATGTGTGCGTGCGCGTTTGTTTTATGTGGGTGTGCGCATTTGTTTAATGTGTGCGTTCGTGCACAGTAAATTTCCAAGTGTCAAAAAGGAAGTGTTAATGTATTTTAACTATTTCATAGACTGGTTTAACTCTTCCAGATGTAACACAACAACAACAGGTGTAAAACGTGGCTCCTCCCCCTGCAGTGCTGTTGTCAATATCCAGAGTTAAAACCCAGGTGTTATTTATTCAGTGTAAAAAGTGAATGAACACTGTCAAGGGTCAATTTAACAATATTCAGTGTTAATATCTTAATATGCTCCGCCCATTTCAAATGATCCAGAAGTTTCTAGAGTAATTGGACCTCATGGACCACTGCCATGTTTCCATTGGTAAAGACTGTGGTAAGTCTCTCCATCTGCTGACTTATATTTAAATGAATTAAACGATTTATACAATTGTATTCACCGTGACTGTACTACCATTCGCTTTTTAGACTTCTAATGTAGATGAATTGCTATGTGGTTCACCAACATTAAGTTACATTCTATTACTTGTAATGCGGTACAGTTAACCTGCGCAGTGAACACCACGTGTAGACACTTGTAACCAATACCACTATGGATTATTGTGTATATTCGGTTTATGGTGCTCGCTCAAAACAACAGATGTATATGCTGTCTGTACATGCGCGCGCCAGTAAGTACGGTAGTTCATTCCCGCGCCACTCCCCCTCTGTCAGGCTTTAGTTTTTAGTAATGTAACCCAGCCGTTTATTTGTCGTTTTATGTTTCAATTATTTTCACTGGAAGTATATAATTAAACCCAGTTGTTATTTTCGTGTTTTATGTTTTATTACTTTTCAATGCATGTATCGCATCAAGACACTGTCGCTTTAAGACGGCCATTGTTTTTTACCTGCGTTCCACGGATGAGACGCGTGGTGTTCAGATGCTTCAGCGGCTCAGAGACTGAGACACGTGTAAGTAAGTAAGTAAGTAAGTAATATTTATTTATATAGCGCTTTTCGAGACCAGGGTCACAAAGCGCTTTAACAATCAAAAACAATACTCAAAACAGTACATACTTCAAAGATCAAGACAACACCGAGAACAACAAGTTCGAGAAATTCAAGGAAAAGCCTGAACAAATAGAAACGTCTTAAGATGTTTCTTAAAGGAGTCAGTAGACTCCATCAAGCGCAAAGAGAGAGGAAGATTGTTCCAAAGCTTAGGAGCAACAGCCTGAAAAGATTTCTCTCCTCTGGTCCTGAGCCGTGTGCGTGGAACCATCAGTAGATTCTGATCCACAGACCTCAGAGACCGAGCTGGGGTGTAAGGCTGGATCAGATCAGTGATGTAAGGAGGAGCCTGACCATGAATAGCTCTGAAAGTAAGAACCAGAATTTTAAAGTTGATCCTGAAAGAAACTGGAAGCCAGTGAAGAGTTTTAAGGATCGGAGAAATGTGAGTTCTCCTACTTGAGCGGGTCAGAATTCTCGCTGCAGAGTTCTGAATCAACTGCAGACGAGACAGCTCCTTCTTGTTAAGACATGAAAACAAACCGTTACAATAGTCCAGACGAGAAGAAACAAACGCATGGATTACAAGCTCCAGATCATGTTGTGACAACATTTTCCTAAGTTTAGAGATTTTTCTCAGTTGAAGGAAACAGTTTCTGGTCAGTTTTCTGCAGTGTTGAACAAGAGACATGTCTTTATCAAATACAACACCCAGGTTTCTCAGGCTCAGTTTGACAGACTGACCTAAGTCACCCAAGTACTGACTCAACCATGGAATCTTATCATCAGGAGCAATCACCAGAGTTTCAGTTTTGTCCACATTAAGCTGTAAAGTGTGCCAACGCTCCTGCAATTTTACTGAATACACTCGCTTATCACTCCTAGGTGAGCCTAAACAATACGTTTATATTATTGTTTATATTGCTGTGTGTAAATGAATGTTGTGTCGAAGCAGCTATTTAAGTTTTTGTGTGAAACTTGAAGCATTGTTTTATAACTTTATTCAAGTGTATATTTTCGATAGTATTTTATATTGTACTGTTTCACTTTGTTTTGAAAGTAAGTTGCACTTTATATTTTGTTATCGCGTGGTGTTCAGATGCTTCAGCGGCTCAGAGTTCACCGCATCTGTTATTTAACACGCCGATTAAACGTTCGTGCTGTTGTATGGTTAACAAGCGTTGAATGTGTTGAAGGTGCCGTAGCTAAGAATCTTGAATATTAATAAAATAAATCGCCTACCATGACCCACCAATATAGCAAACTTTTTATTGGAATATAAATATATTTTCGTCCTTCAAAATAACAAACTAAATACGTGTGTGAGTTACATTATAATTAAAAAAGCTAAGTTTTAGCGAACTAGCTCTCGTGTTAACGCACCACAGAAAGTTACATTACACGCAATGAAACATTATTTCTGAGTCTTAAAGCAATAATGATATCTTACCTCAATAGACGAGTGACGCGCACCTGATTCCGTCAAGTTATGCACAAACGTGAGGATAAAATGCGACCGATCTTTGTCAACAAGTGTGACGTCATCATCCGGAAGTTGCGTATGCGGCAATTTGAAAACTTTTTAGCTGACGCTAAATTTAAACTAAACTTAACTCGGTCTTTATACAAGCACGCATCTACTATTGTATTCATGGCGCTTTTAAACAAACAAGCACAATATCTCATTGTATTCCTGTGGTGTGACGTCACCGCTGCAGGATCAGTTGATTAGCATGTGTGACGTCACCCCTGCAGACTCGCGATTAATGTTGACAAACGTCACGTAGACGCTCATAATCGCAGCTAAATAAAAAGAAAACATATGTCCATAAACGCAATCTCAATGAAAGCTTCTATTTTCATAGAAAAGCGCACCGGATTATAAAGAGGATCAAGCGAAATAGCACAGACTTTATTTTACTCATTCATAAAACAATGTCAACATTATGGAGTTGAAACACCTAAAAATATACAATATAGTCACTTTTACAGGACCTTTTAAGCATGTTTTAATCCGCGAGAGCTTCTTGACTTCCGCGATGCGTAAACAATCCAAGCTCCAAAAAATTAAAATTAAGCATTTTTACCGATTTATATTCACTCTGTACCTCCTTAAAGTGGTTTGAGGTCGTTAAGCACAATCAGGATTAGAATCACACGGTTGACATTAAACATTTCAAATGAGCTTCATAGTTGTAGAATTACGGTAGCCAAATGAAACAGCGACACGTCACGTTACCAAGGCAACGAAGAGATGGGCGACGCGTCAAATGTAACCCGGGTCGTTTGAATCCGACGTCGGGGGGTGCTCTGTATAATACTGGGTGACCCGTGCGTGTCAATGCGTGCGCGCGTGTCAATGTGCGTCAATACGTGTGTGTCAATGTGCGTCAATACGTGTGTGTGTGTCAATGTGCGTCAATGCGTGCGGGTGTGTCAATGCGTATAGACGTGTGTTTATATGTGTGTACATATATGTGTGTATGTGTATAGACGTGTGTGTGTATATATGTGTGTGTATGTGTATAGACGTGTGTGTGTATATATATGTGTGTATGTGTATAGACGTGTGTGTGTATATATGTGTGTGTATAGACGTGTGTGTATATATATGTGTGTATGTGTATAGACGTGTGTGTATATGTGTGTATGTGTATAGACGTGTGTGTGTGTGTGTGTGTGTGTGTATATATATATACGTGTGTGTGTTTATATATGTGTGTATGTGTATAGACGTGTGTGTGTATATATATGTGTGTATATGTGTGTATGTGTATAGACGTGTGTGTGTGTATATGTGTGTATGTGTATAGACGTGTGTGTATATATATGTGTGTATATGTGTGTATGTGTATAGACGTGTGTGTATATATACGTGTGTATGTGTATAGACGTGTGTGTGTATATGTATATGTGTGTATGTGTATAGACGTGTGTGTGTGTGTGTGTGTGTGTATATACTGTATATATATTGTAACGATCCTGTTTGTTCTGTTCATTAATGTTGCGGGCACTTTAAGAAGGTGAGTCTGTGCGCATGCGCAGTTGTTGTTAGAGAGATTTCGCGTTCAACTAGTGGTGTGAAGAACGAGCGGCGTTGGTTGTGGCCGAAACAATAACCTCTCTGTGAGTACAGCGAAACAATATCTGTGCAAGACAACCGTCTGGTCATGTGTGGAGGACCAAACGTTACATTGGTGTCAGAAGCGACTTTTTCGGACCTGCTCCTGAGGCGAAGCTAACGGTTATTAGCAACGAACTTTGCTAACGAACGTCCCCGGTATGTACGGGAAAGTGAAGAGCGAAAGTGAGGAGATGGACGTTGGTGCGAGACGACGGGACCATGCTCAACAGTTAAGAGACGCTGTGTTACAACTCTCAGAAGAAGAATGTGCGTCAATGCGTGCGCCAATGTGCAGCAACTGGGCTTCATCAAGTATCAAACAGATCACACATCACACCTACCATGATTTTGTTCAATGAGATGAAAACTTATTTGATGTTCAATCCAGTGTTCAGGTTGACTTCAGTGCTTATGTTTTAGTAGAAGTGAAGCTGTGGTGCTTTAGTTTAATACATGGACACAGCACTAAACTTTGTTGTTGGTTGTTAGTTGTTTTTTTAGATTTTGGGATCAACCGTCACTTTTTAGTAATGGGAGAATTATTTCTCTGCACTGTGCGAGTCGTCCCAGAGCCATTGTTCAGCCTGAAGCCAATACGTTTTTAGGTTGAAAAGTTTGCCCCCCTGAAAAAATGTAATGCCCCCCCTTAAATGTTTTTCTGCAGCCGGGTCTGTCAGTGTTATACTAGATCCACTCAGTATAAACTGTTGTCAACATTGAAGTCAAATCATCTCCAGAAATGATACTTTGTGATGAAGTCTTAATGTTAAAAGAGACAAATGTAATAATATCTTTAATGAATCAATTCATGTACATTTATATCAAACCTGCTATTCCCTGCATGATGGGATCAGAAACACTAGAATTCTACTTTCTCGGGACGTTTTAGATTTACAACGACGACATCATTAAAAGTGTGAACTGCAGTCACACTGCAAGTTTATGTCCATAATCCTTAGATATTCTCTCCAAATGAGAACAATTTAACAGAAGAGTTTAACATTACCTTGGCTGTAGTCATGCTCTGTAGACAGAAGCTTCACCTGCACAGGTGATCTCATTAGCTCGTCCTGTCTCTCCACCTGCACGCAAAGCAACTTGTACTCTCTGCTGCCCTCTAGTGTTGCTAAAACGATTTATTATGTCCAATAAACAAACCTACAGAAAGACTTAACAGTGTGGGTCTTTCTTTTTATTTCAAGGGTCCCCATTTTATCTCAAACATCAATATAGCTAATATTTAACACTAATTGGTAAATATCAAACATGTATGCTTCATTACAGTTGAAACAATTGTTCTCTGGTAACAAATATTTATCATTAAACATGTGTGTTCATGTATGATCCATGGCACTCATCATGATGGACAAATATGATGGAAAAACATTCTATTAGTGTCAGTACAGTACACGAGGTTGGAAATCAACCACGCATTTGCGCATGCGTTGTCCACCTACAAGGAGGTTTATAACGGTCAGACGCGGAAGAATCTACGAAACTATCACTGATAGATTCTCAAAAATCATCTGATATTAAATGATCTTTTCTCTCAAGGATAAGGATGTTGAAGGAGTGACGTCACAGTGTCCACTGTTGAAGGATAAGGATGTTGAGTGTCCAGCTGGAAGGAGCACAGGTACATGTTGTGGTTTATTAAAGTCTCTTTTCATTTTATTGACATCGGTAAATGTAACGCTAAGTTTAAGTGAAGGTATCAAGACCTGTCGCCCTTCCCAGCTATCTTCTAAATAATCCACGGAGGAAAAATTCAGAAAAAAAAGTCTTATATAGATCCAGAGCGGTCCGTAATAGGAACAAAAAAACAAAACAGGCACTCGGGGCGAAGGCAGGGCACTTCTGGAGATCGGGGTCCCAACAGCAACTAAAACAAAAAGACAAAAGGACTCACTTGAGTAAATAAAAGTGCTGACAACGTCAGGAGTATCCAAAGGATTATCCAGTTGTGATTCAAAGGCGAGGAGCGAGATCGAAAGGACAGCCAACCTGGTCTGGAAACGCAATACTCTGGCGAGTTCTTCCGGGTAGAGACGCTCCTTATCAATGGGAAGAACCCGCCACTCCATCATCCCCAGCCGCGCACCTGCCAGCGTCTGTCACTCAAAACACAGGACACATGAAAACGGAAAACCACCTTCAAAATAAAACAAAAGAACATAAGCATGACACTTGTATGTTGATTCTATCAAATGTATTCTGCCTATTTTAAATGTTGACCTTTTTTCTTATAAGAGTAACTGTCAGGAGTCTTGATGTAAAACGTCACTCAAATGTGTCATTTATTTATTTCTCTCACAGGATTCAGAGTCAATGTTCATTGCACAGAATTTCCATCTCCGTCCTGCACTGTCTGTGATGATGGAACTTACATGGACAAATTGAACCGAGAGAAACATGGTTTCAAGTGTCTCGTCTGTACTGAAGGTAAAGTTTGTTCTTCACTAGAATGATGAGTTGGTCAGTATGTAGATGTGATGTAGAATTTGTTATTGACTAACAGGACTGAGAGAGATCAGATCCTGTACCTTCACAGCAAACACCAAGTGTGAACCTCTGGAGGGTTTTTTCTGTGTGGACGGCTCAGTGGACACATGTGTGGCAGCACAGCAACACTCCACATGTGAACCAGGACAGTTCATCATCAGAGCAGGCGAGTTTCACATCCAACATGTGAAATGCAAGAGTGCAGAAACTATAAGACACACACAATGTTCTTCACAGGAACGTCCTCCACAGACACTGAGTGTGGAACCTGCAGTGAAGGAACATTTTCAAATGGAACGTTCACGTCATGTCAGGATCACAAACAGTGAGTGAAGCTTCACAAATGTTTGCTCCAGATGTTTTCTTCTAAACTGTCTCCACTTGTCTTTGTAGATGTTCAACATATCTACGAGAAGGAACTATTTCTTCTGACTCTGTATGTCGAGAAGGTTTGACACCAGGAGAAGTGGCTGGAATTATTGTTGCTGTGATCGTTCTACTGATCACATGTTCTGTAGTTTATTGGTATAAAAAAAGAAAAAGAGGTAAAAAACAAATGCATTCATAAAAATCACATTATTATATTGATTTGTGTTTATCTGGAGTCATTTCCTTGAATTATTTTTCTCCTTAACCAGATGGAAAAGAGTTCAAGAGAAGAAGGAAGGTATGTAAGAATGTTTTTTAGTCATTTATCAAAGTGATTTAATGTTTAAATGTAATGTTGATTAATTTTGCAAATGTCATCACTTGTACAATTAAAATGAATGTCAATTTTGGTTTAATATCTTCAGCACTGCAGTATTTGTGCATCAGAGAAACGATCATTATTTCTTATTAGGAGGTGGCAGTGGGAATGAATGAATGTATGGATTCAACGGAGCATCCGTGAGAATTTCAATTAGTTTGAGCTTTTTTTTTAATCTAAACTGACTTATTTTTTTCTTGTCTTAGATCAATTTATTCATCTGAGAATAAGTCCGATGAAGTGGAACATGTTCCACTGATGGTAGAACCCGGGGAAGACCCAGAACACACTGAAGAAGCATGTTCCTCCACTGGGCTGGAAACACAGGGGGGTCCTCCAGAAAGAGCTGGACGATGTAACTGGGGAGAAGAAAGTATGGACCTCTCTGCTGAAGCTGCTGCCCCCGTGACAAGAATCCAGATAAACAGACCAGAGATAGCAGACGTTGAATATGAACTAATTGGACACGAGGATATTAAAGTAGATTGTTCAGTCATTCAATAGAATGTTTGAGTTTTATACAACATGAAAAATGTGTTCATAAATGATCTGTTCAGTGAACATAACATATTTCTGGCTGTTTTCATTTGCCTGTGTGTGTAGCTTAGTCTGTGATATAGAAAACAGTTTCTGTCAAAGCTTTCATTAATCTCATAAATGGCTGATCAGTTAAACATCAGCCAGGTTTGAGGATGTACTTCACTCCACAGCCGTCAGTGTTGCTTGTTCTTTCACTGCCCTTTTTGTGAGGTCACCAAATTCAGACCAGCACAGATGGACAAAACCCAACAGCACATACAAAGCCACTTGAGAAAGGCAATCATCATGGAGGTGTGTACAGTATATGTTTAGTTAGTTCCTCGTATATTGCATCATAAAAGTCTAACCGTTTACATTTTTATGTTTGACAGACTATCCGATACACAGATGTGGGCTGCAGACCAGAACCTCACGTCCATTGTCATGTGCGTGTCAATGTGTGTCAATGCGCGCGTGTGTCAATGTGCGTCAATGCTTGCGCGCGTGTCAATGTGCGTCAATGCTTGCGTGCGTGTCAATGCGTGTGCGTGTGTCAATATGCTTGCGCGCGTGTCAATGTGCGTCAATGCTTGCGCGCGTGTCAATGTGCGTCAATGCGCGCGTGCGTGTCAATGTGCGTCAATGCGCCCGTGCGTGTCAATGCGTGTGCGTGCGTCAATATGCGCGCGAGTGTCAATGTGCGTCAATGCTTGCGCGCGTGTCAATGTGCGTCAATGCTTGCGCGTGTGTCAATGTGCGTCAATGCTTGCGCGTGTCAACACACAACACACGCACGCACACATTAAACAATTGCGCACACCCACATTAAACAAACGCGCACGCACACATAAAACACACGCATGCATACACAGACATGCACTGACAAACGCACACACACACGGTGACATGCAAACATAAAACACACGCACGCACGCACACATAAAACAAACGCGGATTTTATAGGTTTGTTTGTGATGTGTAGTTATGCGTTTGTGTGCATGTCATTGGTGTGTGTGCGCATGTGTCAGTGTGTGTCTGCGTGTGCGTGCGTGTGTGTGTTTTATGTGTGCATGTCACCGTGTGTGTGCGTGTGTCAGTGCATGTCTGTGTGTGCATGCGTGTGTTTTGTGTGCGTCCGCGTTTGTTTTATGTGTGCGTGCGTGCGTGTGTTTTATGTGCGCACGCACACATAAAACAAATGCGCGCATGCACACATAAAACAAATGCGCGCATGCACACATAAAACAAATGCGCGCATGCACACATAAAGCAAATGCGCGCATGCACACATAAAACAAATGCGCGCACGTCACATAAAACAAATGCGCGCACGCACACATAAAACAAATGCGCGCACGCACATATTAAAGAAATGCGCACGCGGACACAAAACAAATGCGCAAGAGCACACAAAACAAATGCGCGCGCACAGATAAAACAAATGCACACGCACACAACACACGCACGCACACATTAAACAAATGCGCACACCCACATAAAACAAACGCGCACGCACACATAAAACACACGCATGCATACACAGACATGCACTGACAAACGCACACACACACGGTGACATGCAAACATAAAACACACGCACGCACGCACACATAAAACAAACGCGGATTTTATAGGTTTGTTTGTGATCTGTAGTTATGCGTTTGTGTGCATGTCATTGGTGTGTGTGCGCATGTGTCAGTGTGTGTCTGCGTGTGCGTGCGTGTGTGTGTTTTATGTGTGCATGTCACCGTGTGTGTGCGTGTGTCAGTGCATGTCTGTGTGTGCATGCGTGTGTGTGTTTTATGTGTGCATGTCACCGTGTGTGTGCGTGTGTCAGTGCATGTCTGTGTGTGCATGCGTGTGTTTTGTGTGCGTCCGCGTTTGTTTTATGTGTGCGTGCGTGCGTGTGTTTTATGTGTGCATGTCACATGAAACAAATGCGCGCACGCACACATAAAACAAATGCGCGCATGCACACATAAAACAAATGCGCGCATGCACACATAAAACAAATGCGCGCGCGCGCACACAAAACACACGGATGCACACACAGACATGCACTGACACACGCACACACACACGGTGACATGCACACATAAAACAAACGCGGACGCACACAAAACAATGTGCGTCAATGCTTGCGCGTGTCAACACACAACACACGCACGCACACATTAAACAAATGCGCACACCCACATTAAACAAACGCGCACGCACACATAAAACACACGCATGGATACACAGACATGCACTGACAAACGCACACACACACGGTGACATGCAAACATAAAACACACGCACGCACGCACACATAATGCGTGTGTTTTGTGTGCGTCCGCGTTTGTTTTATGTGTGCGTGCGTGCGTGTGTTTTATGTGTGCATGTCACATGAAACAAATGCGCGCACGCACACATAAAACAAATGCGCGCATGCACACATAAAACAAATGCGCGCATGCACACATAAAGCAAATGCGCGCATGCACACATAACACAAATGCGCGCACGTCACATAAAACAAATGCGCGCACGCACACATAAAACAAATGCGCGCACGCACATATTAAAGAAATGCGCACGCGCACACAAAACAAATGCGCAAGAGCACACAAAACAAATGCGCGCGCACAGATAAAACAAATGCACACGCACACAACACACGCACGCACACATTAAACAAATGCGCACACCCACATAAAACAAACGCGCACGCACACATAAAACACACGCATGCATACACAGACATGCACTGACAAACGCACACACACACGGTGACATGCAAACATAAAACACACGCACGCACGCACACATAAAACAAACGCGGGTTTTATAGGTTTGTTTGTGATGTGTAGTTATGCGTTTGTGTGCATGTCATTGGTGTGTGTGCGCATGTGTCAGTGTGTGTCTGCGTGTGCGTGCGTGTGTGTGTTTTATGTGTGCATGTCACCGTGTGTGTGCGTGTGTCAGTGCATGTCTGTGTGTGCATGCGTGTGTTTTGTGTGCGTCCGCGTTTGTTTTATGTGTGCGTGCGTGCGTGTGTTTTATGTGTGCATGTCACATGAAACAAATGCGCGCACGCACACATAAAACAAATGCGCGCATGCACACATAAAACAAATGCGCGCATGCACACATAAAACAAATGCGCGCATGCACACATAAAACAAATGCGCGCATGCACACATAAAACAAATGCGCGCATGCACACATAAAACAAATGCGCGCATGCACACATAAAGCAAATGCGCGCATGCACACATAAAACAAATGCGCGCACGTCACATAAAACAAATGCGCGCACGCACACATAAAACAAATGCGCGCACGCACATATTAAAGAAATGCGCACGCGCACACAAAACAAATGCGCAAGAGCACACAAAACAAATGCGCGCGCACAGATAAAACAAATGCACACGCACACAACACACGCACGCACACATTAAACAAATGCGCACACCCACATAAAACAAACGCGCACGCACACATAAAACACACGCATGCATACACAAAACACACGGATGCACACACAGACATGCACTGACACACGCACACACACACGGTGACATGCACACATAAAACAAACGCGGACGCACACAAAACAAACGCGCACGCACACATAAAACACACGCATGCATACATAGACATGCACTGACAAACGCACACACACACGGTGACATGCAAACATAAAACACACGCACGCACGAACACATAAAACAAACGCGGATTTTTTTTAGAATAGAATAGAATAGAAAAGCTTTATTCATCCCCAGAGGGGAAACACACTTTCACAACAGCGCAGATTAAAAAAAATATATATAGGTTTGTTTGTGATGTGTAGTTATGCGTTTGTGTGCATGTCACTGGTGTGTGTGCGCATGTGTCAGTGTGTGTCTGCGTGTGCGTGCGTGTGTGTGTTTTATGTGTGCATGTCACCGTGTGTGTGTGCGTGTGTCAGTGCATGTCTGTGTGTGCATGCGTGTGTTTAATGTGTGCGTGCGCGTTTGTTTTGTGTGCGCCCGCGTTTGTTTTATGTGTGCGTGCGTGCGTGTGTTTATGTGTGCATGTCACCGTGTGTGTGGGCGTGTGTCAGTGCATGTCTGTGTGTGCATGCGTGTGTTTTAGGTGTGCGTGCGCGTTTCTTTGATGTGTGCGTCCGCGTTTGTTTTATGTGTGCGTGCGTGCGTGTGTTTTATGTGTGCATGTCACCGTGTGTGTGTGCGTTTGTCAGTGCATGTCCGTGTACGCATGCGTGTGTTTTATGTGTGCGTGCGCGTTTGTTTTATGTGGGTGTGCGCATTTGTTTAATGTGTGCGTTCGTGCACAGTCAATTTCCAAGTGTCAAAAAGGAAGTGTTAATGTATTTTAACTATTTCATAGACTGGTTTAACTCTTCCAGATGTAACACAACAACAACAGGTGTAAAACGTGGCTCCTCCCCCTGCAGTGCTGTTGTCAATATCCAGAGTTAAAACCCAGGTGTTATTTATTCAGTGTAAAAAGTGAATGAACACTGTCAAGGGTCAATTTAACAATATTCAGTGTTAATATCTTAATATGCTCCGCCCATTTCAAATGATCCAGAAGTTTCTAGAGTAATTGGACCTCATGGACCACCGCCATGTTTCCATTGGTAAAGACTGTGGTAAGTCTCTCCATCTGCTGACTTATATTTAAATGAATTAAACGATTTATACAATTGTATTCACCGTGACTGTACTACCATTCGCTTTTTAGACTTCTAATGTAGATGAATTGCTATGTGGTTCACCAACATTAAGTTACATTCTATTACTTGTAATGCGGTACAGTTAACCTGCGCAGTGAACACCACGTGTAGACACTTGTAACCAATACCACTATGGATTATTGTGTATATTCGGTTTATGGTGCTCGCTCAAAACAACAGATGTATATGCTGTCTGTACATGCGCGCGCCAGTAAGTACGGTAGTTCATTCCCGCGCCACTCCCCCTCTGTCAGGCTTTAGTTTTTAGTAATGTAACCCAGCCGTTTATTTGTCGTTTTATGTTTCAATTATTTTCACTGGAAGTATATAATTAAACCCAGTTGTTATTTTCGTGTTTTATGTTTTATTACTTTTCAATGCATGTATCGCATCAAGACACTGTCGCTTTAAGACGGCCATTGTTTTTTACCTGCGTTCCACGGATGAGACGCGTGGTGTTCAGATGCTTCAGCGGCTCAGAGACTGAGACACGTGTAAGTAAGTAAGTAAGTAAGTAATATTTATTTATATAGCGCTTTTCGAGACCAGGGTCACAAAGCGCTTTAACAATCAAAAACAATACTCAAAACAGTACATACTTCAAAGATCAAGACAACACCGAGAACAACAAGTTCGAGAAATTCAAGGAAAAGCCTGAACAAATAGAAACGTCTTAAGATGTTTCTTAAAGGAGTCAGTAGACTCCATCAAGCGCAAAGAGAGAGGAAGATTGTTCCAAAGCTTAGGAGCAACAGCCTGAAAAGATTTCTCTCCTCTGGTCCTGAGCCGTGTGCGTGGAACCATCAGTAGATTCTGATCCACAGACCTCAGAGACCGAGCTGGGGTGTAAGGCTGGATCAGATCAGTGATGTAAGGAGGAGCCTGACCATGAATAGCTCTGAAAGTAAGAACCAGAATTTTAAAGTTGATCCTGAAAGAAACTGGAAGCCAGTGAAGAGTTTTAAGGATCGGAGAAATGTGAGTTCTCCTACTTGAGCGGGTCAGAATTCTCGCTGCAGAGTTCTGAATCAACTGCAGACGAGACAGCTCCTTCTTGTTAAGACATGAAAACAAACCGTTACAATAGTCCAGACGAGAAGAAACAAACGCATGGATTACAAGCTCCAGATCATGTTGTGACAACATTTTCCTAAGTTTAGAGATTTTTCTCAGTTGAAGGAAACAGTTTCTGGTCAGTTTTCTGCAGTGTTGAACAAGAGACATGTCTTTATCAAATACAACACCCAGGTTTCTCAGGCTCAGTTTGACAGACTGACCTAAGTCACCCAAGTACTGACTCAACCATGGAATCTTATCATCAGGAGCAATCACCAGAGTTTCAGTTTTGTCCACATTAAGCTGTAAAGTGTGCCAACGCTCCTGCAATTTTACTGAATACACTCGCTTATCACTCCTAGGTGAGCCTAAACAATACGTTTATATTATTGTTTATATTGCTGTGTGTAAATGAATGTTGTGTCGAAGCAGCTATTTAAGTTTTTGTGTGAAACTTGAAGCATTGTTTTATAACTTTATTCAAGTGTATATTTTCGATAGTATTTTATATTGTACTGTTTCACTTTGTTTTGAAAGTAAGTTGCACTTTATATTTTGTTATCGCGTGGTGTTCAGATGCTTCAGCGGCTCAGAGTTCACCGCATCTGTTATTTAACACGCCGATTAAACGTTCGTGCTGTTGTACGGTTAACAAGCGTTGAATGTGTTGAAGGTGCCGTAGCTAAGAATCTTGAATATTAATAAAATAAATCGCCTACCATGACCCACCAATATAGCAAACTTTTTATTGGAATATAAATATATTTTCGTCCTTCAAAATAACAAACAAAATACGTGTGTGAGTTACATTATAATTAAAAAAGCTAAGTTTTAGCGAACTAGCTCTCGTGTTAACGCACCACAGAAAGTTACATTACACGCAATGAAACATTATTTCTGAGTCTTAAAGCAATAATGATATCTTACCTCAATAGACGAGTGACGCGCACCTGATTCCGTCAAGTTATGCACAAACGTGAGGATAAAATGCGATCGATCTTTGTCAACAAGTGTGACGTCATCATCCGGAAGTTGCGTATGCGGCAATTTGAAAACTTTTTAGCTGACGCTAAATTTAAACTAAACTTAACTCGGTCTTTATACAAGCACGCATCTACTATTGTATTCATGGCGCTTTTAAACAAACAAGCACAATATCTCATTGTATTCCTGTGGTGTGACGTCACCGCTGCAGGATCAGTTGATTAGCATGTGTGACGTCACCCCTGCAGACTCGCGATTAATGTTGACAAACGTCACGTAGACGCTCATAATCGCAGCTAAATAAAAAGAAAACATATGTCCATAAACGCAATCTCAATGAAAGCTTCTATTTTCATAGAAAAGCGCACCGGATTATAAAGAGGATCAAGCGAAATAGCACAGACTTTATTTTACTCATTCATAAAACAATGTCAACATTATGGAGTTGAAACACCTAAAAATATACAATATAGTCACTTTTACAGGACCTTTTAAGCATGTTTTAATCCGCGAGAGCTTCTTGACTTCCGCGATGCGTAAACAATCCAAGCTCCAAAAAATTAAAATTAAGCATTTTTACCGATTTATATTCACTCTGTACCTCCTTAAAGTGGTTTGAGGTCGTTAAGCACAATCAGGATTAGAATCACACTGTTGACATTAAACATTTCAAATGAGCTTCATAGTTGTAGAATTACGGTAGCCAAATGAAACAGCGACACGTCACGTTACCAAGGCAACGAAGAGATGGGCGACGCGTCAAATGTAACCCGGGTCGTTTGAATCCGACGTCGGGGGGTGCTCTGTATAATACTGGGTGACCCGTGCGTGTCAATGCGTGCGCGCGTGTCAATGTGCGTCAATACGTGTGTGTCAATGTGCGTCAATGTGCGTCAATACGTGTGTGTGTGTCAATGTGCGTCAATGCGTGCGGGTGTGTCAATGCGTATAGACGTGTGTTTATATGTGTGTACATATATGTGTGTATGTGTATAGACGTGTGTGTGTATATATGTGTGTGTATGTGTATAGAAGTGTGTGTGTATATATATGTGTGTATGTGTATAGACGTGTGTGTGTGTGTATATATGTGTGTGTATAGACGTGTGTGTATATATATGTGTGTATGTGTATAGACGTGTGTGTATATGTGTGTACATATATGTGTGTATGTGTATAGACGTGTGTGTGTATATATGTGTGTGTATGTGTATAGACGTGTGTGTATATATATGTGTGTATGTGTATAGACGTGTGTGTGTGTATATATGTGTGTGTATAGACGTGTGTGTATATATATGTGTGTATGTGTATAGACGTGTGTGTATATGTGTGTATGTGTATAGACGTGTGTGTGTGTGTGTATATATATATACGTGTGTGTGTTTATATATGTGTTTATGTGTATAGACGTGTGTGTGTATATATATGTGTGTATATGTGTGTATGTGTATAGACGTGTGTGTGTGTATATGTGTGTATGTGTATAGACGTGTGTGTATATATATGTGTGTATATGTGTGTATGTGTATAGACGTGTGTGTATATATATGTGTGTATGTGTATAGACGTGTGTGTGTATATGTATATGTGTGTATGTGTATAGACGTGTGTGTGTGTGTGTGTGTGTATATACTGTATATATATTGTAACGATCCTGTTTGTTCTGTTCATTAATGTTGCGGGCACTTTAAGAAGGTGAGTCTGTGCGCATGCGCAGTTGTTGTTAGAGAGATTTCGCGTTCAACTAGTGGTGTGAAGAACGAGCGGCGTTGGTTGTGGCCGAAACAATAACCTCTCTGTGAGTACAGCGAACAAAGAAACAATATCTGTGCAAGACAACCGTCTGGTCATGTGTGGAGGACCAAACGTTACATTGGTGTCAGAAGCGACTTTTTCGGACCTGCTCCTGAGGCGAAGCTAACGGTTATTAGCAACGAACTTTGCTAACGAACGTCCCCGGTATGTACGGGAAAGTGAAGAGCGAAAGTGAGGAGATGGACGTTGGTGCGAGACGACGGGACCATGCTCAACAGTTAAGAGACGCTGTGTTACAACTCTCAGAAGAAGAATGTGCGTCAATGCGTGCGCCAATGTGCAGCAACTGGGCTTCATCAAGTATCAAACAGATCACACATCACACCTACCATGATTTTGTTCAATGAGATGAAAACTTATTTGATGTTCAATCCAGTGTTCAGGTTGACTTCAGTGCTTATGTTTTAGTAGAAGTGAAGCTGTGGTGCTTTAGTTTAATACATGGACACAGCACTAAACTTTGTTGTTGGTTGTTAGTTGTTTTTTTAGATTTTGGGATCAACCGTCACTTTTTAGTAATGGGAGAATTATTTCTCTGCACTGTGCGAGTCGTCCCAGAGCCATTGTTCAGCCTGAAGCCAATACGTTTTTAGGTTGAAAAGTTTGCCCCCCTGAAAAAATGTAATGCCCCCCCTTAAATGTTTTTCTGCAGCCGGGTCTGTCAGTGTTATACTAGATCCACTCAGTATAAACTGTTGTCAACATTGAAGTCAAATCATCTCCAGAAATGATACTTTGTGATGAAGTCTTAATGTTAAAAGAGACAAATGTAATAATATCTTTAATGAATCAATTCATGTACATTTATATCAAACCTGCTATTCCCTGCATGATGGGATCAGAAACACTAGAATTCTACTTTCTCGGGACGTTTTAGATTTACAACGACGACATCATTAAAAGTGTGAACTGCAGTCACACTGCAAGTTTATGTCCATAATCCTTAGATATTCTCTCCAAATGAGAACAATTTAACAGAAGAGTTTAACATTACCTTGGCTGTAGTCATGCTCTGTAGACAGAAGCTTCACCTGCACAGGTGATCTCATTAGCTCGTCCTGTCTCTCCACCTGCACGCAAAGCAACTTGTACTCTCTGCTGCCCTCTAGTGTTGCTAAAACGATTTATTATGTCCAATAAACAAACCTACAGAAAGACTTAACAGTGTGGGTCTTTCTTTTTATTTCAAGGGTCCCCATTTTATCTCAAACATCAATATAGCTAAT